>NW_006997930.1:0-5748 GCF_000164805.1 Carlito syrichta | reverse complement strand
CTCCATTCCATTTCATTACATTTTATTCCTTTCCTCTCCATTTCATTCCATTCCTCTCTATTCCATCCCATTCTATTCCACTCCATTCCATTCCATTTCCCTCAATTCCATTCCATTCCTTTCATTCCATTCCATTCCATTCCTCTCCTTTCTATTCCATTCTACTCCATTTCATTCCAATCCTCACTATTTCATTTCATTTCCCTCCATTCCTTTCCTGTCCATTTGATTGTATTCCATTCTATTTCATTTTTTTCAACTCCATTCAATTCCTCTCCATTCCATTCCGCTCTATTCCAATCCATTAAATTCTATTCAATTCGAATCTACTCAATTCCATTCGATTCCATTCTATTCCATTTCTCTCCTTTCCATTGCATTCCTTTCCATGCCATTCCAGTTCCTCTCCACTCCGTTCCACTCCTCTCCATTCCTTTCCATTCCTCTCCATTCCATTCCTCCACATTCAATTCCTTTCCATTCTTATTAATTCCATTCCATTCCATTCCACTCCATTCCATTCCTCTTTCTCCTATTACATTCCATTCCATGCCATTATATTCCTTCCACTGCATTCCATTCCACTATCTTCCATTGCACTACATTCCTTTCCATTCCCTTTCTATCCATTCCATTCCATTTCTTTCCTTTTTAATCCTCTCTCTCCCATTCCATTCCATTCAGTTCCATTCCTTTCCATTCCATTCTTCTTCATTCCTTTCTACTCCATTCCATTGCATTCCTCTCCATTCCATTTAATACAATTCCATTCTCCTCAATTCCATTCCATTCCACTCCACTCCACTGCATTCCATTCCATTGCATTCCTCTCCATCCCATTACATTCCGCTCCATTCCATTCCATCCATTCCATTCCATTCCCTTCCTGTCCATTCCATTCCTAGCCTTTCCTTTCCATTCCATTCCTCTCCATTCCTTTTAATTCCATTCTTTTCCATTCCATACCATTCCACTCAACTCAATTCCATTCCTTTCCATCAATTCCATTCTATTCCCTTCCTCTCCTTTCCATTCCTTGCCTTTCTTTTCCATTCCATTCCTCTCCGTTCCTTTCAATTCTATTCCATTCAATTCAGTTCCATTCCATTCCAATGAATTCCATTCCATTCCATTCCTCTCAATTCCATTCCACTCCATTCCATTCCATTCCTTTCCAATCCATTCAATTCTGTTCCACTCATCTCCATTCCATTCCGTTCCATTTCATTCCAATCCTCTCCATTCCAATTCATTCAATTCAATTCGAATCATCTCCTTTCCCTTCCTTTCCACTCCATTCCATTCCACTCCTCTTCATTCCATTCCACTCTACTCCATTCCATTCCATTCCACTCCATTATATTCCAATCCATTCAAATTAATTCCAATCTTTTCCTCTCCAATCTTTTCCTCTCCATTCCTTTCCATTCCATTCCATTCCTTTCCATTCCATTCCTTTCCAGTCCCTTCAATTCCATTCCACTACATTCAATTCCATTCCACTCCCTTCCATTCCAATCCTCTCATATCCATTACATTACATTCCATTCCCTTTTTCTCCATTCCACTCCATTCCTTTCCATTCCATTCCTCTCCATTACGTTACATTCTATTGAATTCCATTCCATTTCTCTCCATTAATTTGCTCCCCATTTCACTCCATTATATTCCATTTGTCTCCATTCCTTTCCATTACACTCAATTCCATTCAATTCCTTTCCTCTCCATTCTCTTCCATCCCATTCCTTTCCATTTTTCTCCATTTCTTTCCTCCCCATTCCATTCCATTCCTTTCCATTATATTTCTTTCCGTTTTATTCTATTCCTCTCTATTCCATTTTATTCTATTCCTTTCAATTGTTTTCCTTTCCATTCCATTGCACTCCATTCTATTCCACTCCATTCCATTATTCACCTTTCAATTTCATTATATTTTATTCCATTGCTCTCCATTTCATTCCATTGCTCCTTATTCCATCCCATTCCATTCCATTCCATTCCACTCCACTCCACTCCTTTCCCTTCCATTGCTCTCCAATCCAATCCATTCCACGTCATTCCATTCCAATCCATTCCATTCCAATTCTCTCATTTCATTCCTTTCCTCTCCATTCCTTTCCAGTCCATTCGATTCCATTCCATTTTATTCCATTATTTTCCTCTCTATTCAATTCCTCTCCATTCCAATCCTCTCCGTTCCATTCATTCCTTTCCATTCCTCTCCATTCCATACCATTCCATTCCATTCCTTTCTATGCCATTCCAGGTACTCTCCATTCCATTCCATTCCCCTCCATTCCTTTCCATTCCTCTCTCCATTCCCTTCCATTCCATTCCACTGCATTCCTCTCCATCCCATTGCATTCTGCTCCATTCCATCCTTTCCATTCCATTCCATTCCTCTCAATTCTATTCCTCGCCAATCCATTCCTCTCCATTCCTTCAATTCCATTCCATTTCATTCCTCTCCATTCCATTCCATTCCATTCCTCTAAATTTTCTTCAAATCCATTCCACTCCATTACATTCTATTCAATTCAATTCCATTCCATTTCCCTCATCTCCATTTGATCCCATTGCATTGCATTCCAAATCGCTCCATTCCAATTCATTCCACTCCCCTCCATTCCTTTCCATTCCACTTCATTCCATACCATTTCCTTCTTCTCCATTCCATTCCTCTCCAATCCATTCCTCTCGATACTTTTCCATTTCATTCCATGACATTTCCTTCCTCTCCATTCGATTCCATTCCATTCCCTTCCTCTCCTTTCCATTCCATTCCACTCCATTCCATTCCATTCCATTCCTCTCCATTCCATTCTGTTCGATTATATTCCATTCCATTCTTCTCCATTCCATTCCTCTACATCCATTACAATCCTCTCTCTTCCAGTACAGTCCTTTCCATTCCTTTACACACCATTTCATTCCATTCAATTCCATTACACTGCATTCCATTCCATTCCTCTCCATTACTTTTGATTCTATTCCTCTCCATTCTATTTTGTTCTCATCCATTCCTTCCGTTCCTATTCCTTCTATTCTAATCCGTTCCATTCCTTTCCATTCCTCTCCATTCTATTTAAGTCCATTTTATACCATTCCTCTCCTTTCCATTCCATTCCATTCCTTTCCATTACTCTCCTTTCCATTATCAACCTTTCAATTCCATTCCATTCCTTTTCATTTCTCTCCATTCCATTCCGAACCTATCCATTCCTTACCTTTCTTCTTTCTGCCATTCGATTCAATTCGATTCCATTCCTTTCCACTTCAATTCTCTCGATCCCATACCATTCCGTTCCTATCCATTCCTTACCTTTCTTCTTTCTGCCATTCGATTCAATTCGATTCCATTCCTTTCCACTTCAATCCTCTCGATCCCATACCATTCCATTCCTTTCCATTACTCTCCATTCCTTTCCCAACCACTTCATTCCATTCCATTCCTCTCTATTTCATTCCGTTCCTCTACAGTCCCTTCCTTTCCATTCCACTGCATTCCATTCCACTGCTTCCCACACATCTTCATCCCTCTCCATTCCTTTTGATTCCATTTCATTCCATTCCATACCATTCCTTTCCATTCATTAAATTCCATACCGTTCCTTTTCATTACATTCCATTCCATTCCACCCCACTCCATTCCTCTCTATTCTATTCGTCTTCATTCCATTCCATTCCCTTCCTCTCCTCTTCATTTTATTCCATTCCTCTACATTCCATTCCATTCCATTCCATTCCATTGCTCTCCATTCCCTTCATCTCAATTACTCTATTTCATCCCATTACATTGCATTCCGTTCCACTCCATTCCAATCCAATCCATTCCTCTCCATTCCAATCTATTTCCCTCCATTTCATTCCAACCCTCGATTCCATTCCAATCCTTTCCATTTCATTCCTTTCCTCTCCATTCTTTTCCAGTCCATTCGATCCCATTCCATTACATTCTTTTCCTCTCCATTCAATTCCTCTCCATTCCATTCAATTCAATTCAATTCCTTTCCAATCCTCTTCATTCCATTCATATCCATTCCATTCCACTACATTCCATTCCATTCCATTCCTCTCCATTCCTATCCATTACTTTCTTTTCCTCTCCATTGCATACCATACCATTTCTCACCTTTCGAATCCATTCAATTCCTCTCTATTCCATTAATCTGCATTCCATTCCATTCCATTCTGCTCCATTCCATTTCGTTCCTCTACATAGCATTCCATTTCACTCCATTCCATTCTGTTCCTCACCTTTCCATTCCAGTCCATTCATCTCCATTGCATTCCATTCTCCTCCATTCCATTCTGTTCCACTCCATTCCGTTCCTGTGTATTCTATTTTGTTCCATTAAAATTCGTTCCATTCCACTCCATTCCATTTCACACCCTTCCTTTTCACTCCTTTCCTCTCCATTCCTTTCTCTCGATTCCATTCCAATTCTCTGGATTCCATTCCTCTCCATTCCATTCCATTCTATTCCTCTCCATTACAAACCTCTCCATTCCTTTCCATTCCATTCCATTCCTGTAAATTCCATTTCATTCAATTTCATTAAACTCTATTCCATTCCAATCCATTCCACTCAACTCCAATCTGTTCCACTCCATTCCGTTCCGTTCCCCTCCAGTCTCTTCTATTCCTTTACACTCCATTGCATTCCATTCCATTACACTCCATTACCTTCCATTCATCTCCATTCCATTTCTTTCCATTTTTTCCATTCCACTACATTCGATTCCATTCCATTCCTCTCCGGTCCGTTAGATTCCTCTCCATTCCATTCCATTCTGTATAATTCCATTCCATTCCTCTCCCTTCAATTCGTCTGCATTCCTTTCCATTCCTCTCTATTCCTTTCCATTCCATTCCTCCCCATTACATTCCATTCCACTCCATTCCATTACATACCACTCCATTCCATTCCTGTCCATTCCTTTCCATTGCATTCAATTCCATTCCATTCTGTTCCACTCCCTTCAATTCCACTCTATTCTTTTCCTTGCTATTCTATTCTGTTTGATTCCATTCCAATTCTCTCCATTCCATTTGATTCCTTCCCTTTCCATTCCATTCCTCCCCATTCCATTCCATTCCACTCCATTCCTTTCTTTTCCTCACCATTGCATACCATTCCATTCCTCTACATTCCAATCCTTTCAATTCCTCTCCATTCCTTTCATCTGCATTCCATTCCATTCCATTTTTCTCCATTCCATTCCATTCCCCTCCATTCAATTCCATTTTATTCCATTTAAAAACAATCCTCTACATTCCATTCCATTCTTCTCCATTGCTTTCCAGTCTTCTGCATTCCGTTACATTCCAGTCCATTTCATTCCTGTCTATTTTATTCCATTCAGTTTCAATCCGATCCATTCCATTGCACTCCATTCCACTCCACTCCCTTCTTTTGCATTCATTCGTTATCTCAAAATTCCATTCAATTTCCCTTCATTCCATTCCATTTCTTTCCTTTCCATTCGATTCCATTCCATTCCTCTCCATTCCGTTACTCTCCATTCCTTTCCATTCCATTCCATTCCACTCCATTCCATTCCATGCATCTCCATTCCATTCCATTCCATTTTTCTCTATTCCACTCAATTCCATTCCATTCCATTCCTCTCCACTTCATTCCATTCTGTACAATTCCATTCCATTCAGTACCTCTCCATTCCACCCAATTCCTTTCCATTCTTCTCCATTCCATTCCATTGCATTTCATTCTTTTCCATTTCATT
>NW_006997929.1:0-511 GCF_000164805.1 Carlito syrichta | reverse complement strand
GAGGCTAAGGAGGCGTTGGGAAAAACCATTCTCATTGTCTGTCTCAGTGAGAACACAGACATCTAGGACAAAGAAGCAAATCTCTCTCCGATAAGCCTCATATCCAAAGGTTTATACACAGAAGATTTTCTAGTTTTGAGGTTTTTCAGAAGAGTATGAGATACGTTGAACATCATGCCTTTGTACAGACCCAAATTCAGTTCCCAATGCTAGGAAGACAGGTGTGTTTTTAAACTTAAGGTGGTGAGCTCTATGATTGCACCGTGGATGTAAGATTTAGTGTTTGTCTAATGGCTGCTACTGGACTGCTCAGTATGTTAACATACTCGTTGGAAGTTTCTGGTCCTGTCTTGCAGTCACCAGTATGGAGATTTTCAGATCATGCATTATCTAACCACATCACACCAGGATTCCAACCATTTGCTACCTTCCCGAGAGACAGAAAGCCAAGAATTACTAGCATTTCTTCTACACGCAATGTCCAGACTTTCATTAGGTAATAACTAAGTAT
>NW_006997928.1:0-4267 GCF_000164805.1 Carlito syrichta | reverse complement strand
GCAAATCCCAGTTCTGGCCCTTTTTCATAATATGTGCCCCAGTGAGTGACCTTCCTCTGTGTTGGGTGCCCAGTGACAAGTCCTTTTCTGTGATGGATGTCCCAGTGACTAGCCCTCCACTGTTATGCATGCTTTGTGACTCAACCTTCTCTGATGGTGGGTGCCACCATGACTGGCTCTTCTTTGGACAGTTGCCCCAGTGACTGCCCCTCCTCTGTGAAGGATACCCTAGTGACTGGCACTAATGAGTGATGGGTGGTCAAAGACTGTGTCTAATCTGTGATGCTTGTCCCATTCACTAGCAGCATTTTATAAGTGATGCCCCGGTGACTCCCCCACATCTGATGGGTGACAAGTAAATGTCCCTCCTTCTAGATGGGTGCCCCAGTGACTGACCCTTCTCAATGATGGGCAAACCAGACACTGGTCTTCTTTGTGATCAATGCCTCAGTAACCAGACTACTCCCTATCAGTGTTCAGGGACTGGTGTTTTTCCACAATGGTTTGCCCTGTGACTAGCCCTCCTCCGTGATGGTTTTTCTTGTAGTTAGTGCTGCCACAGTGACTGGTTCCCATTTATTATGGTTGTCCCAGTGACCTGGCCTCCTCCATAATATAAGCCCCAGTGGCAAGGCCTTCTCTGTGATGGGTGCTCAAGTGAAAAGTGTTCAATATTATGGGCACCTCAGTGTCTAGCCTTCTCTGTCATGGGTGTGACTGTGACTGTGCCTCTTCCATAGTGGCTGCGTGCGTGAAACTCTTCTGTGATTGGTGTCCTAGTGACTATCTGTCCTCTGTAATGGGTGCCACAGTGGCTACCCCTCTTCTTTGATGGGTGTCTTAGAAACTGGGTATTCTCTGAAATGGGTGCCTTAGTGACTAGAACTCCTCTGTGATGGATGCCACTGTTTCTGAGCTTCCTCCATAATGGTTGCCTACGTGACAAACACACATCTGTTTTGGATTTCGTAGTGAATGAACTTCCTCCATAATGGGTGCCCAGGTGGCTGGGACTCCTCTGTGTTCGGTTCCACAATGACTGGGAATCCTCTGTGATGAGTGCTGATTGACAAACTCTCTTCTATGATGGGTGCCTTGTAACTGGCCTTCTTTAATTATGCCCTGAGACTGGCCCTCCTCTATTGAGTGCTACAGTTTCTGGGCCTCCTCCATGAAGGATGTCTCAATGACTGGTCTTCCTGTGTGTTGGGAGTCCCTGTGACTGGGTCTTCTGCATAAGTGATACTCCAGTGACTGTGCCTTCCTGTGTTTGGTTCCTCAGTGACTAATTCTCCTCCTATTTATAACTAGCCTCCTCTGGGATGGATGTTGTAGTAACTGGTTCTCCTCTGTGATGGGTGTTCCAGTGACTTACTCTCATCTATGACAAATGCCCCAGTTAATGGGCATTCTCTATAATGGGTTATCCAATGACTGAAACTCCTCTGTGATGGACACCACACTGATATTACCTCCTCTGTTATGGCAGCTCCAGTTTCTGGCTTTCCTCTGTGATTGGAGTCCCACTGACAGAACTCCTACTAAGGAAGACACTTTGACTGGACTCCACTGTGTTGAGTACCTCAGGTACTGGCCTGCCTTTATGGCAGGTGACTCACTGAATTACTCTCCTTTGTGATGAATGTTCCAATGACGGGCTCTTCTCTGTGATATGTGCTCCAGTGACTGCCTCTATTCAATGATGGTTGTCTCATTGACTGGCTTTCCTATATGATGGATGTCCAAGTGAGTAATCTTCTTCTTTGATGGGTAACCCACTGAATGAATTTAGCCCCCTTCTGTGATTTGTTCCCCAGTGACTGTCCCTCTGTCATAATGGATGCCCTAGTGACTAGGATTTCTCTATAATAGGTGCCACAGATTTCTGCTCTACTTTGTGATTGGTGTCCCATCACATCTCTGTGATGATTGCCCCTGTGACTGGGCCGGTCCTTAATGGGTGTCCCAGAGACTGGCCCTGCTCAATTATGTGTGCCCTCATGACTAGTCCTCCTCTTTGATTGATGCTCCAATGACTGGCACTCCTTCATAATGGTTGCCCCAGTGACTAGCCATTCTCTTTGATGGATGTCCCACTTACTGAGTCTCTGCAATAATTGTTGACTTAGTGACTACCTCTCTACTCTGTTGGCTTTTTTTGACTAATCATTCTGGATGTGCCAGTGATTGGCCCTCTGTAATGGGTGTCACAGTAACTGGTTCTTCTCCATGAATGGTGTCCATGTGATTGGTCCTCCTCTCTGATGGGTGTCATAGTGACAAACCCTCCTCTGTGATGGATGTCCTAGTGACTGAATTCTCAATGATTTGTGCCCTGGTGACTGGTCATCATACATATTTGGTGTTGTGTTAACTATCCCTTCTTGTGCCCTACTAACTATCCCTTCTGGTGTCCCAGAAACTTATCCACTTCCATATGTGATGCCCCATTGACAAGCCCTCTTTTGTGATAGGTGCCACAGTGATGGGTCCTCTGTAAAGGATTACTCCATTACTGTCCTTCCTCTGTGATGGGTGTTCTAGCCACTGATTCACCCAAGTTATGAGTATCCAAATGACTGGCTCTCCTCTGTGATGGTTACCTCAGTGACTGACTCTCCTCTGTGATGGGTGTCCCAGTGTCAGGCCTCTGTGGTCAAAGCCCCAGTGTCTGGTCCTCCTATGTGATGGTGGTCTCTTACTGGGCCTCCTCTAACATGGGTGCCTCAGTGACAGACCCTCATCTATTATGAGTTCCCCAGTGAAAGAATCTCCTCTGTGATTGGTGCCCCAGTGACAATAGTTTATCTATAGTGGTTGCCCCAGTAACTAGCCCTCCTCTATGATGGGTGTTCCAATTACAGGCCCTCCCCTATAATGGGTGCTTCAGTAGGTAGTCCTCTTTAATGGTTGTCCCTGTAACTGGTCCTCTTGTGTGTCGGGTGCCCAGTGACTAGCCCTACTATGTAATGTATATCCCAGTGACTGGCTCTACTCTGGTGGTGGTTCCAGTTTCTGCACTTCCTCTTTGACTGGAGTCCTATTGCCCGAGCCCCTCTTAGTTGGTGCCCCACCTCCTCTATGAGGGATGCCTCAGTGACTGGTCCCCAATTGTGATGTGAATCTACTTTGTGATGGCTGCCACACTGACTGGTTCTCCTCGATGATAGGTGCCTCAGTGACTGGTCCTCTACCATAATGGGTGCCATTGTGACTAGACTTCCACCATTATGGGTACTCAAGGGTCTGCCCTATGTCATTGTTGCGCCAGTAACTGCTGCTCATCTATAGTTGTCATTTTTATTAGACTACCTCTAGCTGGATGTCCCACTTTCTGGTCCACATCCATAATGCTGCCCCAGTGAATATCCCTCTTTTGTGATGGGTGGCCTGGTGACTGTCCCTCTGATATGATCAGTGATCCAGTAACTGGTCCTTATCTGTGATGTTTACTCCAGTGACTTGCCCTACAAAAATTTGGTGCCCCAATGACTAGCCTACCTCTGTGATTGGTGACCAGTGGCTACTCAAATTCCAAAGTGAGTACACAAGTGACTTGCCCCATCCTGTGATAGTGCCCCAGTGACTGACCTTCTGTGATCAGTGTCCCAGTGACTGAGCATCCTCTATATTTGGAGGCCAGTGACCAGTTCTCCTTGATTATGAGGGCCCCAGTGACTCTGCCTCCTCTGTGATTGGTCCTCAGTTACTTTCACTATTCCATAATGGTTTTCCCCAGTGACTATCTCTTTTGTGTTATTTTTTTCACATTTACAGGGCTAAATCTATAATAAGTGCCTCTGTGACTGGCCCTGTTTATGCTGGCAGGCACAGTGACTGACCCTCCTCCATAATATATATCCCATTGAATAGTCCTCTAATGACTGACCATCACATATGATAGGTGTTCCAGTTACTAGACGTTCTCTGTAATGATGTTCCATTAACTTGGCTTCCTGCATAATTGGTGTCAGAGTGACTATCCCTCCTCTGTGAGAAGGACATCAGTGACTGGCCATCCTATGATGGGTGTCCCATTGATTGTCACTTCTCTGTGATGGATGCCACGGTGAATGTGTCTCCTCTATAATGTGTGCCCCAGTGATTGACCCTCCTCTGTGAAAAATTACCCACTGACTTCTCCTCTGTGATGATACCATGCGATTTTGCCTATTCTGTGATTGCTGCATCTGTTACAGACCTTCCTTTGTTATTCAAGCCCCATTGACTGAGTCCTTCCTAATGGGTGCTCCAGTGACTGGCCCTC
>NW_006997927.1:0-501 GCF_000164805.1 Carlito syrichta | reverse complement strand
CTCTCTCTCTCTCTCACCATACACACACACACACACACACACACACACACACACACACACACACACATTTTCTCTATCCATTCATCTGTTGATGAACATGGAGATTGATTCTATAACTTGGCTGTTGTGAATAATGCTGTAGTGAACATAGGAGTATAGATGTCTCTTTGACATAATGATTTCAGATCTTTTGGATAACTATCCAGACGTGGGATTGCTGGTTCATATGGCAATTCTATTTTTAGTTTTTGAGGAACCTCCACACTGTTTTCCATAGTGATTGCACTAATTTGCATTTCCACCAGCAGTGTAATAGGGTTCCTTTTTCTCTACATCTTCACCAGTACTTGTTATCTGTCATCTTTTTGGTAATAGCCATTGTGACAGGTATGAGGTTATCATTCATTGTGGTTTTAACTTGCATTAAATGGTTAACTTGCATTAATGGTTAGTGATGGTGAGCATTTTTAAATATACCTGTTGGCCATTTATATGTCTTCT
>NW_006997926.1:0-504 GCF_000164805.1 Carlito syrichta | reverse complement strand
TATGAATTCACATTCACATGTTAGAAATTAGAATGTGGATTCATTTGAGGGGTCACTATTTAGCCTACCGCACATAATAAGAAGAAAATGAAGCTTTGTCTGTTCCCATGAACTTATAAAATGTATTAAGATAAGAATAAAATTAATTCATGACAGATAGTGTCAAAGACCATTGAAGTTATGCAAAATAAGTAAGTTCTACAGAAATACAAAAATATAAGAGCCATATTTGATTTGAAATTTCTGTAAACAGTCCTCAATTAAAAAGGCAAAAGAGGAGAATTTTTTAAAATAAGAAATAGTATTATATGAAATAATTGGAGTTAGTTTTTTAAATTTTATTATAGAGATGAGAAGCACAAGTCAGGATTAGCTACCCAAGAAGGTTGCATGCAGCTGAAGTTTGGACCTCCAAATGGTCCTCACTTCCCCTGGTTTTGGACCAGGTACCCTTTGTGTTGTTACGTGATCCCCTCCCCCGACAGCGTCCAGTGACTGCTGATC
>NW_006997925.1:0-1410 GCF_000164805.1 Carlito syrichta | reverse complement strand
AAAAAAGTCAATATCTGTCGGGGACGGGGGGATATCCCTTATCACAAGGGTGCCTGAACGATGCATATTTGTATACCTAACACTTAACTGTACCCCACAATTTTAAAATAAAAAATATGTTTAAAAAGAAAAGCACGCGGGCTCGGTGGCTTAGCCTGTAATCCCGTGCCTTTGGGAGGCTGAGGTGGATTGCCTGAGCCCGTGGGTTCAAGACTGGCCCGGGCAACTTGGTGAGACCTCATCTCTACAATAAATCAAAAAAAAAATTAGCTCATCTCTACAATAAATAAAAAAAAATTAGTAGTTCCAGCTACTTGGAAGGCTGAGGCGGAAGGATCGCCGGAGCCCAGCAGGTTGAGGCTGCGGTGGCTGGGAGCGGCCACTGCACTCCAGTCTGGGTGGCAGAGTGAGACTCCAACTCAAAAACAAAAACAAAAACAAAAAAACAAAAAAGCACTTATGACTTTTGAATAAAGTCTCCTTTCTTGGCCTCAAGATCTTTGTACTTTCATTTTGTTACTTGTACTTCTTACTGGCACTGTTTATTTTGGAAACTCTACCACATTTTGAAAAAAACTGGTTTGAGGCCTTGAAACAATACGTTTTTGATATTTTATGCCTTCATAAGTTAACACTTATTTGCTCATAAGGTTAGTGCATACTTTGAGTGTACTTTCTCCCTTGTAAAATGATGAGCTAGTGGAGGTAGGTGCTTGTGTTTTTTTCCACAGCAGCAGTTTTCAAACCTTAATAAGCACAGGGATCACTAGAGGATCCATGTTAAAAAATGCAGATTCTGATTCAGGAACAGGATGAGACCTGAGATGCTGCATGTCTAACAAGCTCCCAGGTAATGCCAATGATGCTTACTGGTCTTTGGACCACACCTTGAGTAGCAGGGATCTATAATAGTGCTTTCAATTCATATGTTTGACCAGGCAGCTGTAATGATCCTCCCTATGATATAAACATTACCTCAAACAAGATACTTAACCCTTCTTGCTTCATTTTACTAAATTAAAAAGTTAAGATAACACCTACCTCCTAAGAATGTTAAAAGAATTCACTGCATCAATAGTTGATGCATTTGAAGTTTCTGGCAACATTACCAGGCGCACTGGGTATTAAGTATAAATGGTACTTCTCTTTCCTTCTCTATTAAAGACTGAGATAGAGTCTTTGTCTTAGACAATGGCTTATTAAGCATCACCTTCATATAATCTAATAGTACAAAACATTATGTGTTTGGGATTAAGAGAAGATATAGAGAGAGATACATAAGATATTTAGATGATGGAAATCAAGTTGATGAAAATAGATTACGTTTGTCAAATAATGACTTTGAACCAGATTTGTCTGCCTCAAGTTCCCTCACTCTTAACCCCTGCCTCTCTTGGCTTTTTAAAAAAA
>NW_006997924.1:0-526 GCF_000164805.1 Carlito syrichta | reverse complement strand
GGCTACATGGAAGGCTGAGGCGGAAGGATCGCCGGAGCCCAGCAGGTCAAGGCTGCGGTGGCCGGGAGCAGCCAATGCATTCCAGTGGGCAACACAGTGAGACTCCAACTCAAAAAAATAAAATAAATAAAGATAAAAATTAAAAATGGTGAGAAGACAAGTTATACACAGAGGGCAGTTCACATATTGTTGAGTGAAGAAAGGAGTATCAAGGCTGTTGAGCTGAGAAGTAGAAACTAGCAGACTATTTTAAAGGCAAGACAGGTAATATCAGATCTAATAAGATGCACAGGAAAGATGTAAAACATAATTACAGACTTTCAAAAAGTGGTTCTACAGTTTCCTAGTGAGAAGGTTTTACATTCAAACACTGTTACCTCCTCTCAAACAGAAGTCATTATCAAAAGCTAAGTTTAAAGGCATTACATAGAATGCCAAGTAAGTATGGTAAAAGGAAAAATAATAATAGAGTTTTTTTTCAGGTGGAAATTCTTTGCCTCTAAGTGCAAGCCTGAAGAAGCCCTGC
>NW_006997923.1:0-815 GCF_000164805.1 Carlito syrichta | reverse complement strand
CCCCCCCCCCCCAAGGCACATATCATCCAGTTATGCAAAGTTAATGTGAAGAAGAGGATTTTAAAAGCGGTGAAACAAAAACATCAAATAGCTTACAAAGGTAAACCTGTCAGACTAACAGCAGACTTCTTAGAAGAAACCCTATAAGCCAGAAGAAATTGAGGCTTTATCTTTAATCTCTCCAGACAAAACACTAGTCAACCAAGGATTTCATATCCCACATAACTAACTTTCATAAATGAAGGGGGAATGAAATCTTTCTCAGACAAGGAAACAATAAAGGAATTTGTCACCACTAGACCAGCTCTACAAGTTTTAAATACTGAAACAAAAGATCAAAATACACCAGAAGAAAAAGGTTAGAAATTATAAGCTCACAGACCTATGGAACACCAACACAATAAATAAATAAATAAATAAAGCAACCAGATAACAACCAGTATGATGAATGGAATAGCAACTCTGAAAGTAAATGGTCTCAATGCACCAATAAAAAAATATAGACTGCCAGAATAAATTTAAAGAAAAAACACAACATGAGTATCTGCTGACTTCAAGAGACCCGCTTAACACACAAAGACTTCCATAGACACAAGGTAAAGGGGTGGAGAAAACTATTCCACGCAAATAGAAACCAAAAGTGAGCAGAAGTAGCAGTTCTCATATCAGATAAAAGTCTTCAATTTAACAACGATATAAAAAGACAAAGATGGTTATTATATAACAATAAAGAAATCAATCCAACAAGAAGACAGTTTTAAATATATATGCACCTAACACCAGAGCTCCCAGCTTTATAAAACAAATTCTACTAG
>NW_006997922.1:0-682 GCF_000164805.1 Carlito syrichta | reverse complement strand
GTCCTATTCTCAGCGCTGAGAATCCAGGAAAACAACCCTGAGCGGATGAGATGCCAAAACAAAGGCCACGGCGTGCCGGGCGATGATTCTAAGATCACGCAGGGGAGGGAGGTTGGATGTGCTGGGGAGGAGGGCGGCCGGCGGGGCCATCAGGGAGGGGATGATCGGCGGGTCTGAGAGAGATGAAAGGATGTGCCTTGTGGACATTCAGGGGAAGAGCATTCCAGGCACAGGGAACAGCCAATGCAGCCATCCTGAGGTGGAAACACGCCTAGAGCTGGAGAAGCACACGGCTGGCAGGCACGGCTGGACCACACTGAGGGAGGAACCCAGGGGTCCCAGTCCAGGGGCCTCATGACCTGAGTAGGTCTTAACCAGCTCCTCCAGGCTGCCTGAGAACAGATGGCAGAGCGTGAGGGTGGATTCCTGATATTGTTGCATGAATGAATGAATGAATGAATGAACGAACGAACACACGGTGGGGAGACTGGCATTGGCCCAATCCTCCCATTACTAACACTGTGTAACCATTTACCCCATAACTTGATGGTGGAATAAATCCCTTTTTTTGAGTGAGAGTCTCTCTCTGTCACCTAGACTGGAGTGCAGTGACATATTCACAGCTCACCTCAGCCTTGACCTCCTGGGCTCAAGCGATCCTTCTGCCTCAGCCTCCCGGGGC
>NW_006997921.1:0-521 GCF_000164805.1 Carlito syrichta | reverse complement strand
TGGGGAATTCCCTCACCAATGTGGGGACAGGAACTGGGGGAGTTGGGGACTGGAAGGTGCTGAGCTTGGTGGACACTCCGATGTGAGGGGGGTGAGGGGGAAGAACTGAGGGCAGAAGTTTTGCAGGAGAATTTTCTTTCTTCCTTCCTTCCTTCCTTTCTTTCTCTTTCTTTCTTTCTTTCTTTCTTCCTTTCTTTCTTTCTTTCTTTCTTTCTTTCCTTTCCTCACTAGGTTCCCCAGGCTGATCTCAAACCGCCCAACTCAGGCCATCCTCTTGACCTGGTCCTCCCAAACTGTGATGATCACAGGTTTTGCATTTGGTCGACATCCTGGTCTTCCTGCCTGGTCTTGAACTATGGCCTGGAGGCAATCTGCCTGCTGAGGTCTGCCCTCACCCAAGGTTTTCTGGGTTTTGCTTGCAGTCCAGGTAGGGGCTTGGTATGGTGTCCAGACTGGTCTCAAGATGCCAGGCTCCGGCCATCTTCCCGTCTTAGCCTTCCCAAGTGCTGAGAAGACAGTCG
>NW_006997920.1:0-1444 GCF_000164805.1 Carlito syrichta | reverse complement strand
CACCCATCAACTAGGATGCTTGGTGCAAATAACAGAAAGTCTCAGTTGTGATCCAGTGTCAGGGAGCCACCACCAGCACTGTTGGCTCAGAACTATGCATCCTTTTAGATGAACATTGGTTTTTAAAAAATTAGCATTCAATATTTTGTCTCCCAACACCTATAGATATAATAAGACACACAGGAGCCTCAGCTGCCACAGGAAACCCAGTGTCACCATGACTGTCCTTAGCACAGAAACAGCAGAAAAAGAAAAGAGGTGGTTTCTTTCTCACTTTCAACCTCCAAGCCCACCTCTAACAACGGAACTTAAATCACATCCAGAGCCCCAGCTGCCAGGGAGCCTGTTGAACGTGGGACTAAGGAATCCCATTGGTTACTTGCTTACTATATCTCCCATATCTCTTTCATCACCCTTATAAAATCCATGGATATCCCGCGCCTTTGGGAGGCTGAGGTGAGTGGATTGCCTGAGCCCGCGGGTTTCAGACCCGCCTGGGCAGCGAGACCTCATCTCTACAATAAATCAAAAAATCAGCAGGGCGTGGTAGCGCATGCCTGTAATTCCGGCTACTCGGAAGGCTGAGGTGGAAGGATCGCCGGAGCCCAGCAGGTCAAGGCTGCAGTGGCTGGGAGCGGCCACTGCACTCCAGTCTGGGCGACTGAGTGAGACTCCAACTCAAAAAATAAAAATAAATAAATAAATAAAATCCATGGATGAGCACATCAAGCACTCCAGCCAGGCTCCTAAATGCCCGTGTTCCACTACCACTGGGTCTCACCTACTTAGCATATCAGGAACCTTGGATTGATCCAGTTTCTGCACAACACTCACACTGCCTGACATAATCACAACCTTCTAGATGACACGTTATTATAAACTCAGAACTCCTAACCTCAACCAATACTTAATGCAGCTCAGCAATCAGTCACGTGAATCATAGCTAAAGATTATATAAGCTAATAATATTTGGTGTTTATTGTGTGCTTCCTATAGGCAATGAGTCTTGAAAGAATTCTGCAGGTTTTACCACATTTAATCCTCATAAACACTCCATGAGATGAGTATCATTATCCCAATTTCAGATTAGACAAAAGGAGATGAAAAAGACAAAGTCATTTGTTCATGTACCACATAGCTGGAGACAGTCACAATAAGGATTTGAATCCAGGTTGTCTGAATCCAGAGCGCCTATCTTCATCAACTTCCCCTCACATTTTCCCAAACCCCCAAATGCTGAGTTGTATCTCCCCAAAATTCATATGTTGGATCCCTAAAGCCCAGTGCAATGGATGGTGCTTGGAGATCAGGTGCTTGAAAAGTAATTAGGTTAGATGAGGTCATGACCATAGATTAGTGTCCTATTTTAAAAAGGATGATATCGAGATTCTCCCTCCCTCCCTCCCTTCCTCCTTCCCTCCTTTCTTCCCTCCCTCTTTGCTTC
>NW_006997919.1:0-911 GCF_000164805.1 Carlito syrichta | reverse complement strand
CTAGGTATTTTACCTAGTTAAGCCAGCTGCATAGCTAGGTAGGTAGTTAGTTTAGTCATCTAGTTATGTCAGCTCGCTAGCAAGTTAAGTTAGCTAGTTAAGTCAGCTGGCTAGCCAACTGGCTAACTGGTTATGTCAGCTAGTTAAGTCAGCTGGCCATCCAGCTTTCTAGCTAGGTAGCTAGCTACTTAATTCATGTAGTTAAGTCAGCTGGTTACTAGATCGCTAGGTAGTTAAGCCAGCTATTTATGTCACCTGGCTAGCTAGTTAAGAACATTAGTTATTTCAGCTGACTAGCCAAATGCCTATCGGGGTAGCTATCTAGTTAATCCAGCTGGCTACCCAGTTGACTAGCTAGTTTTCACCTAGTTAAGTAAGTTCGATGGCCAGCAGGTTAACTAGGTAGTTATTACTTAATTCAGCTAGCAAGGCAGCAGGCTACGTAGGTAGGTAGCTACTTAAGTCAGCTGTCCAGCCTTTAGGCTATCTAGTCATATCAGCTAGTTAAGTTAACTGGCTATCCAGCTGTATAGTTAGGTAGATAGGCAGTTGAGTCTGCTGGCTAGTCAGCTGGTTACATTGTTAAGTCATGTAATTGAATCAGCTGGCTAGGCTGGTGGCTAGCTAGGTAGCTAGGCAATTGAGTCAGGTGGCTAGACAGCTGGCTAGCTAGGTAAGTCACCTAATTTAATCAGTTGGCTAACCAGCTGGCTAGCTAGTTAAGTAAGCACGTTAATTCAGTTGTCCAGCCAGCTGGCAAGCTAGTTAAAAAGCTATTTATGTCAGATGGGTAGCCAGAGGGCTCGCTAGTTATTTCAGATAGTTAAGTCAGCAAGCAAGCTAGGAAGCTAGCTAGTTAAGTAAGCTAGATATGTCAGCTAGCTAGCTAATTAAGTCAGCTAGTTAAGTCG
>NW_006997918.1:0-536 GCF_000164805.1 Carlito syrichta | reverse complement strand
GAACACTCTATGCTCTCACAGCCTGTTGGTCCCTTCTCCCAAAGATAGACTCATGTTATGAGATTCATTGGGTGTCAAGCCAGAGATCCCTTCATGGTGCCACAATGCTACACAACTGGCAGCCATGAGATCATACAAGAGTTTCTATATCTCCCAGATTGCCCCGTAGCCTTAATGGGACGAGACCTCCTGGGAAAGCTTCAAGCTCAGATAACCTTTGACTCACCTAATCATGTAACTCTGAAATTTAGAGGCCCAGAGGCTACAATCATGACCCTCACTGTCCCCTAGGAAGAGGAATGGTGGCTCTACAGCCTAATAGAGGCCTCACAAAAATCTCCAGAGCTGCCATTTCGAGTACTGGGAGTGTGGGCAGAGGACAATCCTCCAGGATGGGCAAGTCATATACCCCCTGATCGTGGAACTAAAGCCAGGGGGTGAGCCTATCCATCACAGGCAGTACTTCATCCCATGGAAAGCACAAATAGGAATTCACAAGCACCTGGAGAGGCTCTTGCATTATGGAATCCTCTGGG
>NW_006997917.1:0-661 GCF_000164805.1 Carlito syrichta | reverse complement strand
TGGCTCAGGCTTGTCATCCCAGCACATTGGCAGGTAGAGGCAAGAGGATTGCCTGAGACTGGGCAACTTGATGAGACCTCAGGTATAATGAATAAAAAACTAAGTGGGCATAGTGGTGCATGCGTGTATTTCTGGCTACTTTGCAGGCTAAAGCCTATAGTTCTAGCTACTGGGAAGACTTAGACAGAAGGATCGCCTGAACCAAGTAGACCGAGACTGTGGTGTCCATGACCATTTCACTACTTTCCAGCCTGAACAACAGAATGAAACTGGCAAAATAAACAAAGAATTAGGATTCAATTTTTTGATGTAAATTCCAGGCAAATCTTTCTTTCCTTTTTTCTGAGTTGAGTTCTCACTCTGTTGCACAGGCTGGAGTGCAGTAGCCCACTCAAGGCAACCGTGCCTCAACCTACTGGGTTTAGGGGATTCTTCTGACTCACCCTCTAAGTAGCTGGAACTACAGGTGTGAGCCACCTTGCCCAGCTAAATTTTTTTTTTCTAGAGATGAGTTTTCACCAAATTGCCCAAACTGGTCTCAAACACCTGGGCTCAGGCAGTCCTCTCACCTTGGCCTCCCAAAGTGCTGGAATGACAAGCATGAGCCACCACGCCTAGCCCTCTTTTAAAAAAAAGTCTGCTTTAACTGGGTAAGGTGGCT
>NW_006997916.1:0-562 GCF_000164805.1 Carlito syrichta | reverse complement strand
TCTATCCTGGGCAACAGACTGAGACTCTGATTCAAAAACAAAACAAAACATATATATACTCAGTCCACTTTACATGGCTATAAAGAAATACCTGCGACTGGGTAATTTATAAAGAAAAGAGGTTTATTGGGTTGTTTGGCTCAAATTTCTGCATGGTGCTGGCATCTGCTTGGCTTCTGGTGAGGCCTCAGGAAACGTACAATCATGGCGGAAGGCAAAGGGGACCAGAATGTCACATGGCAAGAGCGTGAGCAAGAGAGAAGGAGGTGGTACATGAACTAATACAGCGAGAACTCACTCATACCTCGAGAATGACACTAAACCATTCATGATGGATCTGCTCCCATGACCAAAGCACCTCTAGGCTCCACCTCCAACACGAAAGATCACATTTCAACATGAGATTTGGAGAAGACAACATCCAAACTATAGTGATATATAAATAAGCACCAGGCATTGTTAGGTCCTGGGATCTGTTGCAAGCAAGTGAGACAAGGTTTCTGCTCACAGTCCAGGCATCCATCGATCAAGCATTTATGGTTACGTTCAGTGAAGCTTTATA
>NW_006997915.1:0-660 GCF_000164805.1 Carlito syrichta | reverse complement strand
GTTATTATATATTTTATATCATATTTTAAATTTACTTCTACATATGCTATAAATCCCCTAATAATTTTATTTTTGCTATCAATATTCAATTATCTTTTTTTTTTTTTGTAGTGATGAGGTCTTGCTATGTTGCTTAGATTGGTCTTAGATTGGTAGTTTTCCCACCTCAGCCTCCCAAAGCACAGGGATTACAGATATGGGTCACTGTGCCCAACCCAGTTATCCTTCTTAAAACAGCTTTGTTGAAATATAATTGACGTAAAATATCCATATGCAAAACATGTAATTTACATACTAAGTTTAGACAGAGATATACACCCGTGAAAATAGTACCACTATCAAGATAATGCACGCATTTATCATGTCCCAAATTTTCTTATGCCCCTCTGTAATCTCTCCCTCCTCCTCTGTGCACCCTGTTGAGAAGATCGTATAATTTTTCCTTAATAACCTGTTAATATAATACATACATATTAATTCTCTAGTCCTTTAGTATGACTTTTTCCCCTGGCGTTGGGTAGTTTTCTGATATGCATGTGCTTATCCTTATACTTGATAGGACCTTCTATAGATCTCTGGAGTTCTTTTTTGCTCTCCGAAAACTCTAGCCACCTTGGTCTTCCTTAACACCCAGTACCATCTCCCTATTTCATTGACATT
>NW_006997914.1:0-578 GCF_000164805.1 Carlito syrichta | reverse complement strand
GTTCTAAAATGGACTGTGGGTGATGGTTGAACATATCTGTTAATAAAAACCGTTGAATTATAGATTTTAAATGAGTTGATTGTATGGTATGTGAAATATATTGCAATAAAGCAGTTTTTTTAACAGAATAAACTATTTATCAAGGTGTTAGAATTGTTCCATATCCTGTTTGTGCATATGTTAGAATCCATAGAACTTTACACCCCCCCCACCCAAAAGGAAGTTCACTGTCTGTTAAAAGTAAATAAAATAAAATTTTAAGAACCTACCACATGCCCCCTTATAAACTGGGATCTATGGTCAATGCCAACTGAGACTGATGCAGCTAATTAAAAAATGTCTATATATATGCAAAGCAAACACTCAGACACAAAGAACAAGCCTAAGCTTATTTTCTTGGCTGCACTCTGCAGCTGAAATCCAGATAAACACAAAATCACTTCAAAGAGATTATCACCCATGTAATCCCGTCTCCACTTCATGCTTAAAGCAGAGTTGTTGAATCAGTGGTCCAAGCTCTCATTTGCAGCAGGAAATGTTCTAAAATGGACTGTGGGTGATGGTTGAACATATCTGTT
>NW_006997913.1:0-605 GCF_000164805.1 Carlito syrichta | reverse complement strand
GTAGAAATGAGGTCTCCCTGAGTTGCCCAGGCTGGTCTTGACCCCCTAGACTCAGGAAATCCTCTTGCCTCCACCTCCCAAACTGCTATGATTACAGACATGAGCCACTGTTCCTGGCATCATCATCATTATTATTATGATGACTATTATTATTATTTTGAGTAGGAGTCTTACCCTGTTGTCCAGACTGAAGTGCAGTAGCTCACTCATGTCCACTGCAGCCACGACCTGCTGGGCAGTCAATTCTTCTGCCTCAGTCTTCCAAGTAGCTGAAACTACAGATGCATACCACCACACCCAACTGATTTTTTGATTTATTGTAGAAACGAGGTCTCGCTGAGTTGCCCAGCCTGGGCTCGAGCCCCTGGACTCAGGAAATCCTCTCGTCTCTGCCTCCCAAAGTGCTACGATTGCAGACATGAGCCACTGCTCCTGGCATCATCATCGTCATCATCATCATCATCATCATCATTATTATTACTATTATTATTTTGAGTAAGAGTCTCATCCTGTTGACCAGGCTAGAGCGCAGTGGCATGCTGACGGCCACTGCAACCTCAACCTGCTGGGCTAGGTGATCCTTCTGCCTCAGTCTTCCAAGTAGC
>NW_006997912.1:0-679 GCF_000164805.1 Carlito syrichta | reverse complement strand
TCCCTAGGTAGCCTGTTAGTTAAGTCAGCTGGCTAGACAGCTGGCTAGCTAGATAAGTTAGCTAGTTATTTCAGCTGGATAGCCAGCTGGCTAGTTATGTAGCAAGCTAGTTAATTCAACTGGTTAGAAAGCAGGCCACCCTTTTAAGACAGCTAGTTAAGTCAGCTGACTAGCCAGCTGGCTGGCTAGTTATTGACCAAGTTAAGTCTGTTGGCTAGCCAGCTGGCTAGTTACTAAGTCAGCTAGATAAATCAACTGGCTATCCAGGTGGCTAGAGAGCTAGAGCACTAGTTGTCAGTTGTCTATCCAACTGAATAACTAGTTAATTCAGCTAGCTTAGTCACCTGGTTGGCGAGCTGCCTAACTCGTTTATCAACTAGTTTAGTCAGGTGACTAAGCAGCTGGAAAGCTAGTTAAATCACCTCGTTAAGTCAGTTGGCTAGCTATCTCTCTTGGTAGTTAAAAATCTAGTTAATTCAGATGGCTAGACAGCAGGCTAACTAGTTATTTCAACTAATTTAGTCAGCTGACTATCTAGGCAGCTAGCTAGTTAACTCAGCTAGTTATATCAGCTAGCTAGCTTCTTATGTCTGCTAGTTATGTTGGCTTTCTAGGAAGATAACTAGCTAGGTAGCTGGCTAGTTATTTCAGCTAGTAAATTGAGCTGACTAGCTAGGTA
>NW_006997911.1:0-592 GCF_000164805.1 Carlito syrichta | reverse complement strand
TTAATTTTCATGGCAGCATTGTGGAGTGATTAACAAATTCCTATTTCTGTGATGATGAAATGGAGATGAAAAGTTGTGAAATAACACTCCCAGAATCACAAAGCAACAGGTGGCAAGGTCATGACTGCAAGATGCTTCTCCACCTTGTTGCTTCCCAAGTTCTAGCCATCACTCAAATCTGAGCTATACAAATCATTCCTTTTTCCTTCTCTCACATTCTGTCCACCACCCAGATCCTGGAAGCCAGCCCTTGGGGCATCAATACTTCCTTCCCCCCTGCCTTAAACAAAATCCATGCCTGGGCACACTGTCTTTCCTTTACTGACACCACACTTGTATTCTGCTCCATTCTACCTCCTGTTAGGTCCAATGTATACTCCTTATTCCCTACTTCACCCTCCCATGTGAGGCCTCATTGATTTCCTTCTGTGTCTCTTCTGATCAGATGGGTCTGCTCTCCCCTGTTTGGGGGATCTCTCTGGGCCTCTTGTCAGGTCCTACATGTTCTCTCCCCCATGAGTTCAAACTCTACAATTCCCAGAGGCAGATTTCTTCTCTTGCCTCTCATTCGTTTAATTTCTAAAGCATGTAT
>NW_006997910.1:0-1016 GCF_000164805.1 Carlito syrichta | reverse complement strand
TAGTCGGCCAACTAGTAAGCAGGGTCAACGATTTGACTGAAGTGTTGGTTCACTAGTTAGAACGAGTAACTAGTAGGCTGACTGGTTTCCTGACCTAACTAGTCGACTGACTGTTTGGCTGAGTAGTTGGGTGCCCTAACTATTTGATCTCCTTGTTAGCAGAGCTAAATTCTCAGCTGACAAGTTGGCAGCCTAGTCGGCCAATTGGTTAACTGAAATAACTAGTTGGCTGGCTAGTCGGCAGACTGCTTAGTTGACTTAACTAGTGAGCCAGCGAGTTAGTCAATTGGTCAGCTGAATTATCTAGTTGGCCAATGAGTGAATTGACTTGTCAGCAGACTTAACTAGTCGGTTGGCAAGTGAGCCGACAGTCAGCTGACTTAACTATTCTGCAGGCGAGTGAGCTGACTGGTCAGCTGACTTTAGTCAGTTGGCGAGTAAGATGACTGATCAGAATACTTAACTAGTCGACCAGCGATTGAGCTGACAGGTGAGCTGACTTAACTAGTCAGCCATCAAGTGAGCCGATGTGTTAGGTGCCTTAACTAGTCAGCCAGTGAGCTAGCAGACCTGTGAATTGACTTAACAAGTCAGTTGGTGAGCAAACCGACTAGTTAGCTGACGTGTTGGAATACGAGTGAGCTGACAAGCATTTGACCTGTTGGCAGGTGAGCGAGCTGACTAATTTGCTGACCAGTTGGCAGGTGAGTGAGCCGAATAGTTAGCTGACCTGAAGGAAAGCAACCGAGCCCACTAGTTATCTGATCAGCTGGTTGAGTGGCTAGCCGATTAGTTAGCTAAGTAATTAGCTGATTTGCTAGCTGATGTAACTAGTTAGTTGACTAGCTATCTGGCTATCTAGCTGACATAACTAGCTAGCAAACAAGTTATCTCGCTGCCTAGTTAGCTGACTTAACTAGCTAGCTAACTGGCTAGTTAGCTGGCTAGCTGACAATTATCTAACTGACTAGCTAGCTGACTGAACTGGTTAGCTGAGTAGCGACCTGACTAGCTAG
>NW_006997909.1:0-621 GCF_000164805.1 Carlito syrichta | reverse complement strand
TTTTTTTTCCAAATAGTTCAAAAGGTTTTTAATTGAAAAACAACAATCATCTAACAATCCCTATCTCAATACCGAAGTAATTATGACCAATATGTTGGAATTGGTTCCTAAGTCTCTTTGATGTTTATAGACAAAATGATCTTACATAACAAAACTCCAAAATTATAGCATGATTTTAAAAAATCTACCTTGGCTTTTATCTTGTCTAGTTGTCAGAGAATGCCTTTAACAAAGTGGGGTTTTATAGAATCACAGATTTGTAATATGTGTATTTAGGAACTCTGTATTTGTATTTGGCCAACCCCAGCTAACACTAGCTTAAGGAAGAAAAGGGACCTTATAAGGACACAGAATTGGGACAGAGTTCCAACAACTTTAGCCATCATATTTGACTTGCTAGTAACCAAGTAACCATTATCATCAAGAAGGACTGTCTTTCTCTCTTTCTACACACTTGCACACGCACCAAGATACACATACCACACACATATACCACTCACACATACATGCACAACGTGCATACCATATACACACCATACCACACCACACCACACACACATGCACACACATACACACACACATTGTGCTTGGGTCAGTTTGGCTTCTTACACCTCACTGCAA
>NW_006997908.1:0-656 GCF_000164805.1 Carlito syrichta | reverse complement strand
GATTTCTACCTTTCAGGGAGGGGCAGCCAGGAGGTGGGGAGCACAGGCATGGGAAGGTATAGATAGAGAGAGATGGATACAGTCAAGGCAGGAAGATCAAGGGACCGGACTAAATATTAGCAAAGAATAGAGCAACACAAAAAAGCTTATATTCAGAGACAGGGACAAACTGAAGAGCCAAGATAGAGAGCCAAGATAGTTTATTAACTATGGAAAGTAGTGAAGTGCAGAAAACAATAAGAGACCCAGAGAGAGAAAGAAATAAAGGTTACAAGTTGGTCAGATTTTCCTGGGGACAATGACTGCAATTCAGGTCATTGTCACCTGACAGTGCTGGCAAGTTTAGGGTTTATATGTTGTCACTTATCATTAAAAGTCTCAGAGGTGAGTACACAAGATTCAAGTATTGCTTGACATTTTCCTAATAAACTAGATTTTACTTAAAACAGGAATGTGTATTCGACCAGTTTTTGATATTAATGAATAAGGGTAATATAAATAGAAGCAAAACTTAAAGAAATAGAATGATCTAGACACAATTGCAATCTTATAGCCAATTTCACTTCAGTTTTGGTTGTTCCTCAGTTTATTCATGGTGTCTACACAGATTGTTAGATGAAATATTGACTTCTTCAGATATTGAAGTGTAGAACTGG
>NW_006997907.1:0-694 GCF_000164805.1 Carlito syrichta | reverse complement strand
CAGAAGCGAGATGAGGGGCAGAGAGGGAGCCTCCCAGACACACAGTTGTTCCTGTCCTTGACCTCAAAGCGACAAAGGCCCCGAGTTCCAGATAGAGAAACAGCCACAACGACTCCTCCTCTGACCCTACGTCACACAGAACCGGGAGCTGTCGTGACACCAGCAGGCACAGAAGCGAGATGAGGGGCAGAGAGGGAGCCTCCCAGACACACAGTTGTTCCTGTCCTTGACCTCAAAGCGACAAAGGCCCCGAGTTCCAGAGAGAGAAACAGCCACAACGACTCCTCTGACCCTACGTCACACAGAACCGGGGGCTGTCGTGACACCAGCAGGCACAGACCTCTGCCTGTGCGTCCGTCTCTGAGTGGGCTGGGGAGAACCAGGCGGGCCTGGGGGAGGAGGAGAAGGCCCCTCCTCTCGGCACCCTGAGGTGCGGACCCTGGTTCCGCTCACCAGAAGCCCTCCGGCTGCCAGCACGGTGCCTCCACATCACAGGAGGGCCAGCAAGAGAGAAGGAATGAAAAAGTCCCTTCCCTGGTGCCTACACAGCCATGGCTTAAGGCCTGCGGGAGTGAACGAATGAATGAGTGATACTCCCTTCATTGGTACCTATACAGTCATGGCTTAGGGCCTGTGGGAGTGAATGAATGATGCTCCCTTCACTGGTGCCTATACAACCATTGCTGAGGGCCTG
>NW_006997906.1:0-713 GCF_000164805.1 Carlito syrichta | reverse complement strand
TTAAAATGCATTGGTAAGCATTAAAAAGAATATATAAAATGTATGATGAATATATAAAATATATAAAATGTAGAACGTATGATGCAATCTATTTGGGAAAAGATATCTATGTATCAAAAGCATGAAGAATCAAGTAGCATTAAGTGAAGGAAAGAAATTACCAAAGAATTTTCTCTCTTTTTCTTCTTTACTAACTTACCCCTTCTAGTATTCTAAGAATAAATAAAGATTATTTTTACAATTTTTAAAGTAAAATTAAGAACTTGAAACTGGAACACTTTGTTTTGCTTTGAGCTCGGCTTTTATCTGAAATTCACGTAACATATTTCCTATAATATCTAGTCTGGTATTAGCTGAGAAATTAGACAAATTTTAACTTAAACAGAAAGAATATACTAATCAAAAATGCCCCCTCCACCCATACAATAAGAGAAGCTGATTAGGGTGAAATCCTTTTTTTCTAAATCTACATGTCTTACGTTAAATTATTACTACCAGAGAAAATTACAAACAGTGAACCAAATAAAGGAGAACATGCTTATGAAAATATTTGCTTATGAGAGAACATTTTTCTTTGGCTGCGTCCAAATAACAGATTATGAGACCAAATAATAGGGGAGCGAAATTGACCCAAGTATACACAAGTTGAGACACAAGTGTGCACATGCACACACACACACACACACACACACACACACACACACACACACACC
>NW_006997905.1:0-1421 GCF_000164805.1 Carlito syrichta | reverse complement strand
GACAAATGGATCAATAGAACATAATAGAGATCCCAGAATTAGACCAATACAAATATAATCAACTGATCTTTGACAAAAGGAGCAAAGAATTTATTAGAAAAAAAATAATTTTTTTTTCCAAAAAATGGTACTGGAACAACTAGACAACCACATGCAAACAAAAGTAATCTAGACACTGACCTTAAAGCTTTCACAAAAAATAATTCAAAATAGATAAAGACCTAAATGTAAAATTTAAAACTATAAAACATCTAGAAGGTAACATAGGAGAAAATCTAGGTGACCTTATGTTTGGCAATAAGTTTCTAGATGCAACACCAAAAGCACATTCCATGACAAAAAAGTGGTAAATTGGGCTTCATTAAAAGTAAAATAATCTGCTCTGTGAAAGGTACTGTTAAGAGAATGAAAAGACAAGCTAAGTACTTTGCATTTGCATTGCACATATTTGGTAAAACAAACAAACAAACAAAAAACTTGTATTCAAAATATACAAATAACTCTTAAAAGTCAACAGTAAAGAAAATGAACATCCCAATTAATAAATGGACAAAATATCTAAAGAGACACTTGACAAAAAAAGATATACAGATGGCAAATAAGTATATGAAGAGATTTTCAACATTATACATCATTAAGGAATAACAAAGCACTGAGATCCCACTACATGCCTATTAGAATGGCTCAAATCCAGAACACTGACAGTACCAAATGTTGGTGAGGATGTGAAGCAATTAGAATTCTCATTCATTTTGCACTGGGGAAATGCAAAATGGTAGAGTCACTTTGGAAGGCAGTTTAGCAGTTTC
This sequence comes from Carlito syrichta, assembly GCF_000164805.1. Lineage (NCBI taxonomy): Eukaryota > Metazoa > Chordata > Mammalia > Primates > Tarsiidae > Carlito > Carlito syrichta. The sequence goes on along the minus strand of NW_006997905.1, from coordinate 612 downwards.
TTACAAAGCTAAACAACCTTATCATATGATACAGGAATCATACTCCTAGGTATTACCTAAATTAGTTAAAAACTCATCTCCACATCAGAACCTGTATACAAGTGTTTATAGCAGCTTTATTCACAATTTCCAAAAAATAGGAAGCAACTAAGATGTTCTACAGTAGGGGAATGTATAGACAAGCTTTGGTACATCCATATAATATAACATGATAAAAAGAAATGAACTATTAAGTCATGAACAAACATGGCAGAATTTTAAATGCATATTACTAAGTGAAGAAAGCTAGTTTTTAAAGGCTGCATGCTCTATGATGCCAAGAATATGACATATTGGTAAATACAAAACTATGGAGGCAGTAAAAAGATCAGTAGTTGTTAGGAGTTGGGGAAGACAGAGGAAAGAGATGAACAGGCAGAGCACAGGAGATATATAAGGTAGTGAAACCGCTCTGTATGATACCATAATGGTGGATATATGTCATACATTTGTCAAAACACATAGAACTATACATCACAAAAAGTAAACCCTGATGTAAACCATGTACTTAATTAATATTAACATATCAATAGTATCAGTAGTGGTTTATCATTTATAGCAAATGTATCACAT
>NW_006997904.1:0-974 GCF_000164805.1 Carlito syrichta | reverse complement strand
TTCAACGTATCTCATACTCTTCTGAAAAACCTCAAAACTAGAAAATCTTCTGTGTATAAAACTTTGGATACGAGGCTTATCGGAGAGAGATTTGCTTCTTTGTCCTAGATGTCTGTGTTCTCACTGAGAGAGACAATGAGAATGGTTTTTCCCAACGCCTCCTTAGCCTCGAGGCTCAGCCAGCCCCTACTGCTGGGCCCCAACTTTTAAGGGCAATTGAAGTTCCACTTCATGCCATATTCTCCCAGCGGGTTTTCTCATTTACCACTCACACAGCTCTGTGGGTCAGTCCCATCTCACAGATGAGCAAGCACAGGCTCACAGAGCCTAAGTCACCTCTCACATAACTGACAGGGTTAGAATGTGGTTCCATCCCTTGCCCTCCCTAGAGGACCCTGAATAACCTCCCCATTAGGTGATGGGCCCCCAGGACTTGAGAAGTGGTCACACCACATTCTCCTGCTATTGTGGCCCCACAAGTCCCCACTCCACAGCCTCTCTGGGTGATGAAGATGACAGTAGAGGTGAAGTTGCATCCTTTGTGCCAAGAGACCTGGGTATAGGGCCATCTTAGTTGGATGATCCCTGAAGTGGTGAGGGAGCTGAGGCAGAAGCTCAGGTATTGTTCTTGAAACAGGTGAGCTGGAGGGAAGGAAAGTAACATACTCTGAATACCGTAAGCAAATGCACTTGATATTTCATCTTCTTTAATCCTAACAGCCATGCAAGGTACCCATCACTATGACCATTATGCAGATCTGGGTGCTGACTTTAAGGCAGTTTATGTAAGCCAGGGAGACAACTTTGTTCTCTCCAGATGAGCAGCTAACTCTGGAAGTACTTCAAGTGTTTATCCATTTTGTCTCGATGCCTCCAGGCTCTCAATGCTCTAATCTTTCTCAAGGCTGGCAGTATTCACTCTCTAAGGTGCTTTTCACCAGTATTTCTTTAAAATTATAATCCACTTATTTTTG
>NW_006997903.1:0-1430 GCF_000164805.1 Carlito syrichta | reverse complement strand
AAATCAAAACCACACAGAGATACCACCTAACCCCAGTCAGAATGGCAATCATCAACAACTCAAAAAATAACAGTTGCTGGAGAGGGTGTGGTGAAAAGGGAACACTTTTACACTGTTGGTGGGAGTGTAAACTAGTGCAACCTCTGTGGAAAGCAGTGTGGCGATTCTTAAAAGCTCTAAATACCAACCTCCCATATGACCCCACAATCCCCCTACTGGGAATATATCCTGAAGAACACAAATCACTCTATAAAAAAGATACCTGCACATGCATGTTTATCGCAGCATTGTTCACAATAGCAAGAAACTGGAAACAGCTATGCTGCCCATCAAAAGAGGACTGAATTTAAAAAATGTGGTACATATACACGATGGAATACTATGCAGCCATAAAAAAGAACAAAATCATGAATTTCGCTGCAACCTGGATGGAACTAGAGTCTATAATACTGAGTGACCTCTCACAAAAACAAAAATCCGAATATCACATGTTCTCACTCATATAATGGACCTTGAACATCCAATGCAATACTATGAGAAAATGACGGATGGTACTGGGAAACTACGGGGGGGAGGGGGATGGGATTAACAGTAGCAAATATCTGTCGGGGGATGGGAAAACACTTTTTATTTACAGGGTGCCTGAATGAAACGTCATTGTACACCTACCCTTAACTGTACCCCACAAAACCATAATAAAAACTACTGATTAATGGAAAAAAAAAAAAAAAATTAACTGAAATAAATCATAGGTCTACATGTAAGAGATAAAACTGCAAAATTCTTAGCAGAAAATAAAGAAGTAAATATTTGTGACCTTGGTTTAGACAAAAATGTATTTGATGTAACACTAAAAGCACAAGATATAAAAGAAAAAAAGGTAAATTAAACTTAATCCAAATAAAACCGTTTTCTTCTTCAAAGGACACCATCAAGAAAATGAAAAGATGACCCAAAGAATAGGAGAAAGTATTTGCAACGTATATATCTGATAAAGGATTTGTATCTAGAAAACATAAGCAATTCTTTCTACTCAAAAAGACAAATAACTTAATTAAAAATAGACAAAGGACTTGAAAGAGCATTTCTTTTAAGAAGGTGTAAAAAGCACCAAGAAACACATGGAAAGATGTTCAACACTATTAGTCATTATGAGAATGTAAATCATAACAAAATCATCAAGAAACACATGGAAAGATGTTAACACTATTAGTCATTATGAAAATGTAACTCATAACTACAACAGGGTATCAATCTATACCCACTAAGAAAGCAGAAATAAAAAAGGACAGACAATAATAGGTGCTGGAGAGGAAATAGAGAAATGGAAGCCATCGTATGTTGCTGGTGGGATTGTAAAACTGTACAGCCATTTTGGAAAATGGTTTGGCAATTTCTCAAAAAGTTAAGCGCAGAGTTACCACCTGAGT
>NW_006997902.1:0-817 GCF_000164805.1 Carlito syrichta | reverse complement strand
GCCTGGGAAAGGAAGCCCTGATTCCTCAAGTTCTCTGTGCCACCTGGGAACTAAGGACTCATGGTTCAGTCAGTTAATTCCACTGACCTCTGTCTGGGTAAGAGACACAATCATACCTGTCTTCATCTACTTGATATGGATCAGTTGTGATTTCAAATGACAGTGTCAATAAGGGCATTTTGAGATACCTGGAGAGAAACACATTGAATTGTTTTACAACTACTGGCCGAAAGCCACAAAAGGAAGACACTGGAAAAAGTCAAATGGCTCAGCAAAAGCAAATCAGCACTCATGGAAGGTAACTCAAGAAATTTGCCATCCATCACAGAAAGAATGTCATAGAACACAACCATGCTACATGTGTGGCTTCAGGTCTGATGGAAGAAGATAACTGCAGTGAGCAAACACTGTGTATTCAATGTGCAGGAACACACACACACACACACACACACTTGTACATATGCACACACACCCTGAGGTCTCCTGTATAGGACAATTCAAAGACAATAAACTGCAGTATTAACTGTAAGAGATGATTCTTGAGTGACTTGTGAAGACAGAAGTAATTTCTGAAACCAAATGGAAAGAATAAGACTGTGACATAATCTAAACTCAGTCAGAGAAAAGCCAGTATGTGACCCCCTCTTCCAAAGATCTTTGGTAGGTTACAGAGCAAAACTCCTTAGTCCCAACGGAAGGTGTAAATCTGAGTAAGCATGTTGGGTGGGTGGCCAGGGCCTAATCCGACAACAGAGAGGACAAACAGAATTGTATTTTCTACCTCAGGCATTTTTGGCACCAAAACATTGTGACGTGT
>NW_006997901.1:0-1175 GCF_000164805.1 Carlito syrichta | reverse complement strand
TTTGGCTCTGTTTTTTGACAAAGGCCAGTGGTTCTTCAAATATTTTTCACTCTTACTTTTTGTTTCTAAAGCACTAAGCTGCCTGCTTTTTATTGGACTTCTTCATTGATGCCACTTAACAATAGGGTTTAAAAATTAGTATGTTATGAATTTAGTTTGCATATCTATTTTCTTTATGTCTAGTTACTAGAAGAGGTAGTGAGAATTTTAAGGGGAGAGGGGCTTATAGAAAAGAATTTGAAAGGTGAGTACAGAGTGAGGTGGAGGGAAGAATTGTGATCAGTCAAAAAGTGTATGTGCATATGTGCGTGTGTCTGGTGTGTCTGCTGTATACTGTGGTAGTTGTCCCAGCAATTCCAGCCCTAGGTATATGTTCTTTGGAAATACATACCCACCAAAAGGAAAGCATAAACCCTGTTTATCTTAGACCAACACTGAAGCCAACTCAAATGAGTGTGAGTAAGTACAAAGGGGTACCTTGGCAAAAATGGAATACTGCTCAGAAATGTGAATGGATGAACTAAAATTTCAGGGCTCAAGATGGATGAGTCTCACAGACATAAATCTGAACAAAAGAAGCCAGGCTCAAAGCAGTATGTACTGTGAGATGACGTTATGCAATGCTGGATGTGGCTGGTTTTAGGTTTTACAAGCCAGGATTGTGGGCCTCTTTGAGGGTGCCAGTAACTGGGAGGGGTAGGAGGGATGCTTTTGGGTGCTGGTCATGTTGTGGCTTTTGATCTGGGTGCTGGTTATTCTATGTGTCCACTTTGGGAAAATTCAATGAGCAGTGCACTTGTTATTTGTGTAGCTCCTGCACTCATGTTATTCTTAGAAAAATAGACAAAGGAACATTATCAGGCCCAATCTTTTCTGTGTGTATTTGTAACACTGTGGTGCTAAAGCAGTTGCTCTGACTGGCCACACTTTGGAGTCACTTCAGTAGCCATAAAAGCCAGGGTCCTTGCCCCCCATAGATTCTGAATTATTTGATCTAAGAGTTTACAACATGGTGCTAAAGTACAGCTGAAGTTGAGAATCACTAATCTAGAATAAGTGCTGTGAGTTTCTTCTTAACACTCAAAATTATTTAGAGAGAAAATTACCACAAGCAACAACTCTTATATGCGACTGTGGCCTGCATTGAAGGACAGCCCACGAGCCAGGGAAATCAT
>NW_006997900.1:0-829 GCF_000164805.1 Carlito syrichta | reverse complement strand
GTCAGATACCAGCCTTGGTGATTCTAGAATTTAGACTTCTAGAATCTAGATTTATAGAATTCTGGATTTGTAGAATTAAGTTTTCTATGTACAGACAAGTCTCAGAATACTATTACTAAGGTTCATGAGGTGTTAAATATAAGACAAAGAGTACCAGGCATCCAGGCCCCAAAGGAGGTAGTATCCAACACAAGGTAAAAACCAAGGTCTTACATTCACTGGATTACATATTTGAGGCTCTATTAATATTTTTCTGATGGCAAGTATATATAGTTCACTGCTTTACAAAGGTTGTTAAATTCAAATTTACCTAGGGTCTAATAAATAGATTTTAATAATTTGTTCTTTTACTGAAAAAAAGAACACTAGCAGAGTTGCAGTTTTATTTGTTTAAAATCATTTTGCTTAAGGTATTTTCAATGTAGATTCAAACAGAAACACCATTGGCTGTTATTCCCTGTGGTTTTGTTTGATGAGAACATAATTTCCCAGTGTCATATCATAGTGCTCCAGTGACGAAAAGCATATGCAGCAGCTGGTAAGACTGAAGATAGTAATGATAGTTTTGAAAACCTACAATTATAATAAATAAGAATAAAAAGAGAAAAAAGGCTATTAGAGTGAACGATAAAGGAAAACAAAAAAGAGAAATTATTTTAAGCAAGCAGATAAAAACAAAACAGAAATTAGATAGGGGTCTTGCTCTGACGTCTTGGGCAGAAGCTGTCTACTTTGCAAGTTCATGAGCTTGTTCTGTAGCTCTCAAGTCACCTTTCCTTCTAAGATCAGCTGCCTCTAGAAGATTTCCAAGACTCCTTAATTTCAGTTT
>NW_006997899.1:0-1661 GCF_000164805.1 Carlito syrichta | reverse complement strand
CTTCTTGAGGTAGTCACTCATCTCTTGAAGGTTTTGTTCTGTCTTTTTTAGCTTATTTTCTGTGTTTTTAAGAGTTTGGGTTATTTCTATATTTTGGTCCTCAAGCTCTGAGATTCTTTCTTCTGCTTGGGTAATTCTGCTTTCCATGCTTATCAATTTGTTATTTATTTCATTCACAGTATTCTTTATTACTGTTATCTCAGATATCAGCTCCTTCCTAGTTTCTTCTTGTGTCTCCTCAATTCTTTTTAGTCTCTCCATTATTGTTTTGATATCTGCATTTGCATTTTGAGACCCTTCATTCTGGGGACTTTGCATTGTTTGTATTCCAAAGTCAATTTTCTCAGTGTCTGCTCTCCCAGGCGTCTGGGAGAGACCCATACTCTTCTTTTGGTTTTTCTTCATTTCTGTAGATTTTTCTCCCTTTACCCCTTTCCCTCCCCCTCTTCAATTCTGTTTTTGAGGGAAGGTGGGGTTGCTTTTATTTCTCTTCTGCAATGACCTGTTCTTCCTTATGAGGGTCTTCTGGTTTTGTTCACTTTTCCCTCTGTTTTACAGTCTGTCTATTCAGCAGTTTGCAGTCTTGGTCCGTTCAGAGAATCTCACAAGTTCACCTATGCCGTCGCCATCTTGCCCCGTCTCCAATCTGAGTCGCGCTCATCGGCGCGGCACTCCCGCGACCAGCCAGGGACGGGGAGCCGGGAGTGGCGGGGGCCACGACGCGGGCCGGGGCCGCTCAGTCCAGCCACATACTCGCTCCTGGGTAGGGGGGACAATTCTCGTGTTTCCCCGCTCTGCCCCCTCGTCTGAAAGCGCCAGGACCGGAACACCACGAAAGCTCCAGACGCAGCCACACGGCACGCCACGAAGTCCTATTTATTTATTTATACATCAATGGACATCTGAGTCTTTCTGCTTTTTGACTATTGTGAATAAGGCTGCTATGAGTATTGATGTACAAATGTCTGAGTCTTTGTTTTTGATCTACAACTATCCTGAATTAGCTTTGGCTTCATACAGTTCAATTTCTACAGCAACCATATATTCCCAAATCTCACCATCAACCTACATTTTATCCCGATTTACCAGAAGTTTGATAAAAAATGTTTTGATTGCAACACCATTACATGACATGGACTATCACCACCTCACTTGTCATCAGAAGTGACATCCTTACTGGTATTAATTTGATGACTCATCCAACTCCAAAAATTCGCCAAAAAGAAACAGAATATGTCTGCGCTTTAGGGTATCTCATGATGCTATCTGTCTGGATTCTCCAAAAATATAAGGCTGAGATAAATGTTATGTGCAGCTAGTTTAAATGCAATACCAAGAAAAAACAGTGAGGTAAATGAAGACTGAGTCGGGGGAAAAGATAATACAAGGATTTCTGACTTCTGCTTGCCATCAGATGTAACTGATTAATCAATCTTAATGTACCGTCCAATAAAAAGTCTTATGAACTACTGAGTCCCAGGAAAGCGGGTTGGAGGGAAGAGTAGTAAGAATTTTATTCACGAGCTTCCAACCCCACTAATTATAGCTTCAACTCTCCCACATTTCTGGTTACTTTTGTATTTTATCTCACACCAGTGGCCAGAGGGAAGTTCCAGGCGGAAGACCAGAAGCTCACTGAAAAAGAATGAGATAAGATCATG
>NW_006997898.1:0-888 GCF_000164805.1 Carlito syrichta | reverse complement strand
TGCCAGATTTGTATTTGTGTTTGTGCGCACGCATGCATGTATGTGTGTGTGAGAGAGTGTCAGTGATAGTTGATGGAAAAGGGAATCCCTCTTGGTTATGAACCTAGACTTCAGCCCAGGTTGAAGATAAAAGACATTTTCCCTTTGGTCTGTGAAAACAGACACTTTCAGGTGACTGTCTTACTAAGACATCGGGGGAACTATTCCCGATACATGCAAGGGCCTCTATCATAGGGAATTTCACACATAGTTTGCCTGGGATCTCACAGGTGAGACCTGAGTGGGCCCAGAGATTGATCAGAGGCTTGACAGACTCTAATTCATACTGGTGTCCAACTACAGAGCATGGAGTGTTGAGAAGATTGCAAGACTAGATCACCTGGATGGGTGGACAGGACTCTCCAAGGGACCCAAGAGCTGCTAATGTCCCTCTGGAGGACGTATAAAAATTGGTGATCCAGTGCTCCAGAGCCCCATTATTGTCATGAGTACTTAATGGAAAAACCAGGACACTAGGAGGAGGGAGGAGACTTTTGGTGTCATGGCTAGCAGGAGCTCTCTCCACAAGCAGCACATTCTTGACCCACACACCATCTCAGGCCCAGAGATCAGGCTCAATATCAACACCTTACTGTCTCTCCCCTGAAACTTTCAGTTGTTGTTCAGTCTCCTCCTTTGATTTCATTGCTTGTTTTATGTTTGAAAGAATTTTCTGAAACTCCAGCTGGTTAAATGCTAAGGTGTATTATGGTTGTGTACATTTTAAAGCTGAATACTCAAATTATAGCAAGAAAATTTCAGAGCTCAAATAGCTAACCTGCAACTACAGAGTTAAATGAAGTCTTTCAAGCTCTCTCTCTCTCTCTCTCTCTCTCTCTCTCTCTCTCT
>NW_006997897.1:0-906 GCF_000164805.1 Carlito syrichta | reverse complement strand
TTCCAAAGTGTATCAAATCCAAAGTATATCACCCAGAATTCCAAGGATGTCACCTGGAATACCAAGGATGTCACTGGAGCTCCAAGGATGTTACCCAGAGTTCCAAGGATGTCACTGGATTTCCAAAGTGTATCAAATCCAAAATATATCACCTAGAACTCCAAGGATGTCACCTGGAATTCCAAGTATGACACCTGAACTCCAAGGATGTCACTCAGAGTTCCAAGAATGTCACTAGATTTCCAAGGATATCACCTGGAATTCCAAAGTGTATCAAATCCAAAGTATATCACCCAGAACTCCAAGGATATCACCTGGAATTCTAAAGATGTCACCCAGAATTCTAAGGATGTCACCCGGAATTTCAGGGATGTCACCAGAACTCCAAGGATGTCACCCAGAGTTCCAAGGATGTCACTGGAATTCCAAGGATGTCACCTGGAATTCCAAAGTGTATCAAATCCAAAGTATATCACCCAGAATTCCAAGGATGTCACCTGGAATTCTAAAGATGTCACCCAGAATTCCAAGGATGTCACCGGAACTCCAAGGATTTCATCCAGAGCTCCAAGGATGTCACTGGAATTCCAAGGATATCACCTGGAATTCCAAAGTGTATTAAATCCAAAGGATATCACCCAGAATTTCAAGAATGCCACCTGGAATTCTAAAGATGTTACCCAGAATTCCAAGGATGGCATCGGAACTCCAAGGATGTCACTCAGAGTTCCAAGGATGTCACTGGAATTCCAAAGATATCACCTAGAATTCCAAAGTGTACCAGATCCAAAGTATACCACCCAGAGTTCCAAGGATGTTACCCGGAATCCCAAAGTATATGAAATCCAAAGAACATCACCTAGAATTCCAAGGTCTGGGTGGCTTCAAAGACAAGGGGCTCACCAG
>NW_006997896.1:0-929 GCF_000164805.1 Carlito syrichta | reverse complement strand
GCCCACCCAAGGCTGTTCCCCTCCTAGGCTGTCCTTCTTCCTTCACCCCACAACCCTTGACCTCCAGACCTTACCAGTTGTGTGTCGTTCTGTAATCACCCATTGAGAAGGCAAAACCAGGACAGATAGAGGGCATACATGGGCACAAGTCTTGTTTAAGGTCCTGACAACTTATGATACTAAGAAAAAAACTAATGTAGGAAGAACCTAGTTAGCATTCCGATGATGTGAGGAGAACCACAAAACTTGGCTAATTGGTATCATCTCCCTTTTATAAGCTCCAGATTCGATGGTTCCTCAAAACCATTTCATTAGTTCTACCTAACATTACCTATCATTCTCAGCAGATGTAATTCCCCACTTTCCAGAAAAAAATACAGATTATCAGATAAGAAGTTTCTAGATGCTTATCCCTCTCACCCATCCCTGCAATCCTGTTAAGAGAAAAAGTTGTCCCTCCTCTTCTCCAAGTCTGACCTGGCTACTTTTAGCTCTCGCACCCTAGCTACCTCCTCAGTTGGCTGTAGCAGGCAATCTCTCTCCCCCTCTCTCACAGTCTCTCACCCCTCTCTTTCCACAGACACTTGCATGTGCATGCACACACACACACACACACACACACACACACACACACATACACACACACACACATTTTTCATCTTTCCCTTTCATTTGGCTTCTGCCTTTCCATCTGTAAACATGCTCAAAACTAACCTTAAAAATAAAGTACAATGCTCAGAAACATAAAACCACCTCATCAACTCTCTCAGAGTATGGGCCTTCTTTATTTTTCACATGTAGGAGAAAAATATATTCAAAGAAATGAAAACTGTTACAAGTCAATTTCTGCTCATACCACTGTTAAAATAGCTCTCTGCAAAATAATCTGTAGTTTTTAATTGCCAAATCCAAGGTGATACAAACTAGGT
>NW_006997895.1:0-1065 GCF_000164805.1 Carlito syrichta | reverse complement strand
CTAGGAAGTAAAAAGTTTGATGTAAATTCCAATTCAACAGAAAAACAAAGACATGTTAAAGACTATACAAGAAGAAAGAGTCCAAGTTTTTAGAAACAAAATAGAGATACTGTGACATTGTTTTTAAAAGGTGATTAAGTATGAACCAGTTCAGAAAAAGTTGGAGACAGTTGGAGACTTAGGTTGCAGAAAGCAATTGTTAACACAAAAAAGCAGAACGTGGGGAGTGTGCAACCACCTGCCAAGAGATTCTCATTAAGTTACAGAGAAATATTATTGCTTCTATATAGAAGACAGCTAAAGACATGATATAACTGTCACTTGCCAGGTCACTTAAGTGTAGGACACAGTTAGGAAATGTGGTTTTGGTATGGAGTACAGGGACACTGCAGCGTCTCCTGAAAAGAGAACCACAAGTAAAAATGAAAAGTAAATGCCCAAGGACACGTTACAGTGAAAGGAAAGAAGGCACAGCTGGGCCATTTCAAGAGCCAGCATGCAAAAGCAAGAGAAAAGAGAACAAGAAACATCTATAAAATGAAATCTTGAGTCTCCTGGGAAAGCCAGAGAGAACACAGATAGAGAGGGTGTAGGGAGACTTAGAAGAGTTAAGAGATATGGTGTCAAGTTATTCAGAAAATACATGATTTTTTTTTAAAGAGGAAGAAACATACAGAAAAAATACTGAAGGGGGTTATAAAAAGAACAGCTCTATGTATAGGAAAGTAGGCAAAGGGAAGTAGAAGCCTAGGCAGTAGTTCTTAAGGTGGAAGCCTCAGATAAGTAGTATGAACAAATCCTGGGAACTTAATAGAAGTGCAATTGCTTGGCTTCATCCTATACTTTCTGAATCAGAAACTCTGGGAGTAGGCCCTTCAATGTGTATTTCTACAAACCCTCCAAGTAATTTTGATGCTCATTAAAATCTGAGAACCAGAATCCAGATCACCAAAATAAAAGCCCAAATCCAGGACATAGAAGACAAAAAGATAATACAAAAAAATCAATGAAACAAAAAGCTGGTTCTTCGAAAGGGTAAACAAGATTGATGGTCCCCTAGCTAGA
>NW_006997894.1:0-1002 GCF_000164805.1 Carlito syrichta | reverse complement strand
TTTCGTTTTTTTTTTTTTTTTTTTGAGTCAGGGTCTCACACCGTTGCCCAGGCTGGAGTACTGTGGCATGCTCATGGCCACCCCAGCGCCAACCTGCAATTCTTCCACTTCTGCCTTCCAAGTAGCCGGAACTATAGGTATGTGCCACCGCACCCGGATAATTTTTGATTTACTGTAGAGACGCGGTCTCGCCAAGTTGCCCAGGCTGGTCTCGAACCCACAGGCTCGGGTGATCCTCTCACCTCGGCCTCCCAAAGTGCTGGGATGACAGGCTGAGCCGCCAAGCCTGGCCCATTTATGTCTTTCATGTGGTTTTAACTTGATATACTCATCCTTTATTCCCACCAATCCTACATCCCACCCCCCTCCATTTTCTCTTACATTGCCCCTGGTTGTAACTTAGGAGCTCCCACATGCATTTTTGCAGTTATCCTTCCTCCGAAGATAAGCCTTTATTTTGTGTTTGTTCTTGCGACTGCAAACTAAGTGAGGAGTTTGAGGATCTTGCACCACACACGAAGAGGAAGGAATATCTTTCTTCAGATGAGAACAAAACTAAGTGTTAAATATGTCTACTCTCAATAGCACATTAGAAAGACTGTATCTCACTGGGGCCTGGGGAGTAGTGTGTACATACATTAGCCATCGGCTCCTCCCTTAAGGTCTACTGTTCCACGTTTTCTGGTCACCTCATTTTTGGCTACAGTATCTTAACTGTCCAGCAGATGGCATCTGCTTCAAAACTCTCACACATTTCATTTACATTTCAGGACAAACAGGATACTGATACGTTGAAACCTCCTCTAGTGGACCTTGAGGTTTTCTACTTAGAAAAGGCAGCTGGAAGCTGGGTTCAGTGGCTCAGCCTGTCATCCCGCGCCTTTGGGAGGCCGAGGTGAGTGGATGGCCTGAACCCGCGGGTTCGAGACCCTCCTGGGCAGCGAGACCTCACCTCTACAACAAATCAAAAAATCAGCCGGGCGTGGTAGCGCATGCCTGTAA
>NW_006997893.1:0-1023 GCF_000164805.1 Carlito syrichta | reverse complement strand
GGGTCAGGGCTGGGGGGGCCGTGAGCCGCCACTGCACTCCAATCTGGGCGACGGAGTGAAACTCCAACTCAAAAAAAAAAATTCACAAGAAAAAAGGAAGTAGTATGTCAAAGAACAAACAAATTTCATGGCTCTGAACAAGGTTCACATACCAGTCATCTGAAGTCATTTCATGTTAGTAAATGTCAGCCAACAAAGCAAAGCAACAATAAAAAATGTAACCAGCTAGAGATCGCTTATAAATGAGATGATTTCAGTAAATAAGATTGTGCATATAAAGCACCTAGTATAAAGCTTGGTCCATAATAGGTCCTTTAAATATAGTTCCTTTCTCCCACTTGCTCATCTGTTTACTTAATGTAAGATACTAAAATATTACAATAGCTTCCTATCTAGTTTCATTCACTCCAAACTCCCATTATATGTCATCCTAAATTTGACGTCAGAATAGCAGTCCTAATATATCCTGCTCAAAAGCATTTCAATTAAAACAATGGTAAAATATTCAATCATTAGAATGACATCAAATAATTGACAACTAAAACTCTTCTAAGTCAAACAAAATGATATTGGTGATTTATTCAGAACAAAGCACTGTTCAATAACTAGAAGGTATATATTAAGTGTATAGTAGAGAGGATTCTTTTCCTTTTTTCTTTTTGAGTCAGAGTCTCACTGTCACCCAGGCTGGAGTGACATTCATTTTCAAATGAAAAACACACTCACAGCCATTGCAGCCTCAATCTGCTAGGATCAGACGATCCTTTCACCTCAGCTGTCCAAGTAGCTGGGAACACACGTGTCCGCCACCATGACTGGTTAATTTTTTGACTTATTGTAGAGACGAGGTCTCGTCAAGTTGTCCAGGCTGGTCCTCAACCCATGGGCTGAGGCAATCCTCTCACCTCCATCTCCCAAAGTGCTGGGATTACTGGCGTGCCTGACTACATCCTTTCAGGCTGGAATGTTCAGAAAACTAGAAGCAACAGGATTTGAGCAAGAATTTGAGGAATATACAATATT
>NW_006997892.1:0-1196 GCF_000164805.1 Carlito syrichta | reverse complement strand
CATGGTGTATATATATCATATTTTCTTTATTCATTCAATTGTTTGTGAGCACTTAGATTGGTTCCATGATTTTACTATTGTGAATAGCATCATTTCACTTTTAATCTATTTATGTCTTTATAATTAAAGTAGGTTTCTGTAGACAACATATAGTTTTATCATCCACTCTGACAATCTCTGCCTTTTAATTGGTATATTCAGATCACTGATGTTCAAAATTAGTATTGTTATAATTGGATTATTATTTATCATATTTGTTACTTTTTTGTTGTTGGTTACCTTTGCTCTTTCATTTCTTCTTCTTCTTCTTTTCTTTTACTGCCTTTTCTGACTTTATTTAGCTTTTCATATGTTTCCATTTATTTCTTAACTCTTAGCACAGCAGTTATAATTCTTTTGTAAAATAAATTCTAGTGATTGCCCCTGAGTTTGCAATATAGATTTTGCAAATGATTCGCATCTCTTTTAAATGACATTGTACCACTTCACAGGTAATACGAGTACTATGTAACTGAGTAGTCCTGATTCCTTCCTCTTCTCCCTTATAACATTGCCATTATTCATTTCATATTTCATAAGTGATAAATGCTGAATACATTATTGCTGTAATTAAATTAAATAAGCTGTTACCTGCTAAATAAAATAAGAATAAGAAATATTATTTCATTTTCATGTATTCCTTCAGTGATACTCTTCATTTGTTTATATAGATCCAAATTTTAGAGTTATATCATTTTCCTTTTTCCTGAAGAATTAATTTTAACATTTCTTGCAATACAAATCTACTGGCAACAAATTACCTCAGCTTTTGTTTGCCCAAGAAAGTTTTTAATTCCCTTAACTCTTAAAGGAGAATTTTTCTGGATGCATAATTCTAAGTTGGTGTTTTTTGTTTTTTTTTTCTTTCAACACTTCAAATATTTTATGGTACTCTCCTCTGGCTTTCATGGTGTTTGAAAAGAAGCCCAGTATAATTTTTTATCCTTACTCCTCTATAGATAAGTGGGTTTTTAGCCCTTTCTAGCTTGTTTCAAAATTTTATCTTTGTCTTTAATTTTCTTCAGATTGAGTATGATCTATCTAGAGTTTTTAAAATTTTCATCTTGTTTACTGTTCTCTGAGCTTCCTGGATTTGTAGTTTGGTGCTTATCATTAATTTGGGGGAAATTGTTAGTCATTATTGTTTCAAATATTTT
>NW_006997891.1:0-1237 GCF_000164805.1 Carlito syrichta | reverse complement strand
CCAATATTTTTATTTCTTTATTTTTTTTTTATTTTAAAGATATGGGGTATAATTTAGGGTTAGGTATACAAATGGTCACTGTACAGGTAAAGTTTGGGCCTCACTCTGGTCCCCACTTCACCTAGTTTGAGATCAGGTATCCCATATTTTTAAATTAAAAAAAAATGAGTATCTATAAATATAGAATTTGAAAAGTAATTATATTCTTTTCAGCAAATTATGCTAAAAACTTTTTACAGCAGAAGAATATAAACAACACTTGTATACACTTTGAATGGTCCTTTAATGTACAGTCTTTCTGCTTTGATTTGTCACTTTCTAAAACTATGTATTACTTAAGAAAAGAAATGAACGATTTAGAGCAGGCTTTAACCCTATGTTTTCTAGAAAGACTTTCCTGAATCACTGCCTCTATTTGGTGAGCTCACTGAGGCTCTTTCTTTCCTCTTAACTGTTGAGGGTTTGTTGTCTGTCCTACATGGCATATTCTGACTCTCTTTGCAATTATTTTCCTTTCTAGACTCTAAACTCCTGGAGGCCACAAAGCACGTCTTAAGGATTTGTGTTAGTCGCAATGCCTGACAAGGTATCTTACAGATGGTAGCAGCATACATTTTTTCAGTGGACAAACCAGTGACAGTTTGGTTTAAAATGCTGTGTACTGTTCTTAGTAAGGAAGATCAAGAAGATCAAATGTAATTGTTGGGTATGCTGTTGTGGTTGGGATATGACGAAAAATGATCACTTTTGTTCAAAAAGATTGACTTTAGTTTGACTTTCTAGAAATGCCAAGTTGAAAAAATTAAAGTATTGCATTTCTTGCCATCTTTTTATATATCCTTAAGCTTTTCTTTCAAATTATTTCTGCACCAGAAGAAAAAGCAAGAAATGTTCTGTAATTACAGAAATTTAGTAAAGAGAAGTTTGGCATAAAACTAAACATTACTTATAGTTACTTATTTTTTATTTATGCATGTCCCATAATTTAATGATTTTAATGTTTTCTACTGAAGTATTTTCTTATTCTTGTCTTAAAATACAATAATATACCCTTAAACTTAAAAGGAATAAGAATAAAGAAAACATCCTATCATAACGCCTTTCTGAATACATATTTTGAAATGGATGTAAACTCATACTTCTATGATTCCTTAATTATCAATTTATTTCCTCCTGTGTGTGTGTGTGTGTGTGTGTGTGTGTGTGTGTGTGTGTGTGAGTGTGTGTGTGTGTCTCT
>NW_006997890.1:0-1609 GCF_000164805.1 Carlito syrichta | reverse complement strand
GAAGAACTACACAAGGGAAGAAACAACAATTATCAGTGACTCAGCAGATGATGTGGGAGAGGAGAGAGAAGCTAACGATGAAGGCAAGATGTGATAATGCCTGGGTAACCAGCCTACATGATGAAAACAGGAGTTACAAAGAGAAGCACTTAGGAGGACGCAGTTGGATTTTTGGCTGGTTGAGTTTGTGGGGATGGTAAGATATCAGGTAGACCTCGAGGGTGTATATAGTGTGGTGGTGAAGATCATGAGCCCCAGACGCAGACTCCAGGCTTCTATCAATTCCACCATTCTCAGTTGCATGACTTTGGGGGAGTTACTTAATTTCTTTCAAGCCATGGTGACCTCATCTGATTATGAAGGTGAACTAAGATGAAGCATGTAAAATGCCCACTAAGTGCATGCTTCTCATCTCTAGCTCTAGCTCTATATATGTCTACCTCTACACTTATCTTTAATTCTATCTACCTATTAATCTTGGAAGCTAGAGTCGAATCATTCAAATTTAGCAAGGAACAAAGGTAAAGATATTGAAGCCATTTTAGAGGTGATCACTGAAGATACGAATTATCTTAAAGAGAGAGGAGTGGTTAGGATGACACATCTTGAAATTGCAATTAGCTCTTTAATGTTGCCAAAGGCCATACGGGGCTCAGCAGAGAGGACACTCTGAGTCAATCCACCTGGTTTATTACTGAGATGCTCGGGCTCTAAATCCAATAAGGAATCCCGCACTAATGGACCAAAACAGACAACAAGCATGAGAACTTGGGAGTCGTATCCATCTTACACCAAGTTCAAGGTGAGATCAGCAGTCATATTAGCCCTTTTTCCTTGATCTCATTCTTTGATCATGAGCCTTAATTTGAGGTCTTATCATTAAAATAGTAATACAAGTCAAGGTAGAGCAAACCCAAGAGAAGACCCAAACACCAAATCCTTCAATAGAATCTGTAAACCACAGAGGAGAAGAAGCCTATAGTTTGCAGATATAGGGAAGGCAGTCTAATAAACAACATTATTATATGGACAAGATGAGAAAACATAGACAAATGGCAAATTTGGGGAAGAGAAGGCAAAAGAGGACAACAGAGTACCCTGAAGCCAAAGAGAAAATGGAAACAAAGAAACATCTGCTGGAGAAGTGTCATTGAAAAGTGTCATGCAACTCTGATGCTTACATGAATTAGGCCTCATTTAATATCAAAACTGGACACTTTCCAAAACTTTTGGGACCCAGACTCTTAGAATCATCACCCCAAATCTAGATTTGGGTGATCCCTCCAAAAGCTGATATTTGGGCACGAGTGGCAGGGTAACTAGAGACCAGATAAAAATGCTCAGACATTCTCTCAAGTTACCACCAACTGTCCTCTGGTTCAGGGTCCAAACGAGTGGGCCAGAGCCACTCACATCCATCACCACAACCAAATGGCAGTTATTAGTTTCATGGTATTCACCATTTTGGTAGTGTCCAGGTATTTGCTTTAAAAATTACAATAACTTAATAAAAATAACCAAAAAACACCCATTGTTTGTAAATGCTTTAGAAACAAAAGGTTTCTAAAGTCCTTTACACATGATTTAGCATGTGATTTTTTTTTTTTTT
>NW_006997889.1:0-2054 GCF_000164805.1 Carlito syrichta | reverse complement strand
TTCTCTTTTATAATGACCAACTCAGCTTTACTTTGATGAAGCATATTGGCTAGGAATTTGTCCAAAAGCTATTAAAAGAACCCTAATAAAATAATAAATAAATTAAGGGTTATTTTTCTTTTACATAAAAGTTCAGGTGTGGGTAGCCCAGAGACTGATTAGTTTAACTGTAACTCCTTCTAGCTTTCTTTTTGGCAGCATTCTTCTAGCTATTCTCAGAATTTTAGCTTATTAGCCATGTTTAAGAAAGCAGGATGGTATAGAAGCACAAGGAGCACATGAAACCTTAGATTCTGTTTTCCAGTTAAGGAACTTTCCTAGAAGTGTTGCACAGTCACTCCTTTTTTATATTCTACAGACCAAAGTCATACTATACCCTAGCATATAACCAAGCTACCACCAAGGAATGTTATGGGGTAAGCAGGGTAATAACTCTCCAAAGATATACATGTCATTATCCCAAGAACCTGTGACTTTATCTTATCTGAAAATTGTTCTTTGCAGATTAAAGTTAAAGACCTTAATATAGAAATATTAACCTGGACTACTTGGGTGAGCCCCATCTAAACACAAGTTCTTAATAGATGAGACCCTTACACAGTTGAGTCTAGGGGAAAATGCATTTCCTTGACTTTTCCAGCTTCTAGATATCTCTCACATTTTTTGACTTATGTCTACCTTTCTTCATCTTTAATACCAGCAACTACAAATGGATTGTTTTTCATGTCACATCTCTCTGACTGTCTTCCACTGACATATCTCTCTGCACTGTTCCAGCACATTGAATTTAAACTGTTGAGACCTATACAAGACTTCTGACTTACAGGATGGTCATTATGAGGTATGTGACTGTATATTGATTAGCAAACATATTTCTCACATTTCATTTAAAGCACTGTGTGTATGTAGTTATCAATACTAAAATCTTCCCCTCTTTCTCAGAAAGAAAAATAAGCCTCCATTTTTTCTCCTTACCAAGAAAAAAGTAACTATTTGAACATTATTAATGAATTATTTTGACCCATCCCCTCTCTTTCCTGAATTTTTCATTCATTTATTTTTCTTTCATCTCACACAATTAACTACCACTTTACTTAATTTTCTTCTCAACCTGGCATGGCACACTTGTGACTCATAACACTTGAGTGATATTGCTACCTTTGAAGGCTCTGACTTCCATGTCATGGCAAAATCAGTAGACCTGCAAACAAAATTTGTTTTACCTTTCTTCAATATTTATCATCATTCACTATTACACACTCAACACAATTTTCATTTGGCTTTCATAATGTTTTAAATTATTAACAGTTCTCCATCTAATTGGTGAATGTCCTTTGTTTCCTTATATCATAAAAGTTGTGAATGTCTAATCATTCTGTCATTAGAATTTATCTTTTTTTCCCTCTGCATTCTTCCCTGGTCATATTGTCTCCTAAAATAGCATCAGCTCTTCTCTAAATGTTGGTGTCTTTCAAATCCGTATGTCTGGACTCAATTCTTTCTTAACAGCATACCTTATTTTCTTTTTTCTTTTCCTTTTGTGAGCAAACAGGATTTACTGAGAGGACAGAGAAGCTCCCACAATTGAGGGGACCCAAAGGGGTTGCCCTGCATATCCTATTTTCAAGACAGTTTCCACTTTGATTTTGGTTTAGTAATATGCTGCTGAACAATAAACCATCCCCAAACTGAGTGACTTGAACTAAATACAAGATTTTATTTCCTCAAGAACATGCAATCTGGGAGAAGCTTAGCTGGTCAGTTCTGCTGGTCCTGTCAGGACTGGTTCCTCTTTATTTAACAAACTAGTCCACTGAGGGTTGGAAATCAGATGTTATCCTAAAAAAACGGGACCTTTTTATTTCTATGGTGTCTCAGCGACCCTTCTCTCCATGGCTAAATTTAGTGTGTGTTCTTGAAGGATAACTTGATAGTAGCTTCAAAATTGTACATTTCTCATGCATCAAATTAACCATCACTATTGATTGTACCTCAGAAAAATTTCTGAATTCTGCCCTCAATGTCCAATGGCTTTATTTTAGTATTTAATATTT
>NW_006997888.1:0-15196 GCF_000164805.1 Carlito syrichta | reverse complement strand
AGGAACTGAGCGTACTGAAAAGAAGAAAACAAACAACCCCATTATAAAATGGGCAAAAGACATGAACAGACACTTCACAAAAGAAGACATTCGAGCAGCCAACAAACACATGAAGAAATGCTCAACCTCACAGATCATCAGGGAGATGCAAATCAAAACCACACTGAGATACCACCTAACTCCAGTCAGAATGGCAATTATCAACAACTCAAAAAATAACAGCTGCTGGAGAGGGTGTGGTGAAAAGGGAACACTTCTACACTGTTGGTGGGAGTGTAACTAGTGCAACCTCTGTGGAAAGCAGTGTGGCGAAACCTAAAAGCTCTAAAAGTTGACCTTCCATATGACCCTGCAATCCCCCTACTGGGAATATACCCTGAAGAACACAAATCACTCTGTAAAAAAGATACCTGCACACGTATGTTTATCGCAGCATTGTTCACAATAGCAAGAACCTGGAAACAACCATGCTGCCCATCAAAAGATGACTGGATTAAAAAAATGTGGTACATATACACGATGGAATACTACACAGCCATAAAAAAGAACAAAATCATGAATTTCGCTGCAACCTGGATGGAACTAGAGTCTATAATACTGAGTGACCTCTCACAAAAACAAAAATCCGAATATCACATGTTCTCACTCATATAATGGACCTTGAACATCCAATGCAATACTATGAGAAAATGACGGATGGTACTGGGAAACTATGGGGGGGAGGGGGATGGGATTAACAGTAGCAAATATCTGTCGGGGGATGGGAAAACACTTCTTATCTACAGGGTGCCTGAATGAAACGTCATTGTACACCTAACCCTTAACTGTACCCCACAAAACCATAATAAAAAATACTGATTAATGAAAAAAAAATTCATAATTTCGCCCTTCTTTTTGGCTGTATAATATTCCATTGTGTATTTGTACCTCATTTTTAAAATCCAGTCCACTTTCAATGGGCAGCACTGTTGGGTCCATGTTCTTGCTACTGTGAACAATGCTGTGATAAACATGCATGTGCAAGTATCTTTTTCATAGAGTGATTTGAGTTCTGCCTGGTATATTTCCAGTAAGGGGGGGATTGTGGGGTCATATGGAAGATGACTTTTTAGATCTTTTAGGAGTTGCCACTCTGTTTTCCATAGAGGCTGTACTAGTTTACACTCCCACCAGCAGTGTAGAAGTGTTCCCTTTTCGCTGCATCTTATCCAGCATCTTTTGTTTTTTGAGTTATCATGGGTGGCCATCCTGACTGGAGTTAGGTGGTATCTCAGTGAGGTTTTAATTGGCATTTACTTGATGACTAGTGAGGCTGAGCATTTTTTCATGTATCTGTTGGCTTCTTGTATATCTTCTTTTGAGACGTGTCTATTCATATCTTTTGTCCACTTTGTAATGGGGTTGTTTGTTTTTTTCCGGCACGTTTGAGTTCCTTGTATGTCCTAGATGTCAGACCTTTATCAGACATACAGTTGGCATATATTTTTTCCCATTCTGTGGACTGTCTCCCTGCTCTCTTGATGGTTTCTTTGGCTTTGCAGAAGCTTGTCAGTCTGATGAGGTCCCACTTGTCTATCTTATCTCTTATGGCATGGGCACTTGAGGTTTTGATCAGAAATTGGTGGCCAGTTCCAATTTCCATAAGGGTATCTCCTGCATTTTCTAAGGATCTTATAGTTTGAGGTTTTCCGTTTAGGTCTCTGATCCATTTAGAGTTGACTTTTGTGTATGGGGATAGTTAGGGGTCCTGTTTCAATCTTCTGCATGTGGTCAGTCAGTTTTCCCAGCATCATTTATTGAATACTCCCCAGTCGTTGGTGGTGGAGGCTTTGTCAAAGATGAGTTGGTTGAGAAATTGAGGTTTAGCTTCTAGAATATCTACCCTGTTCCATTGGTCTATATGCCTGTTATTGTACCAATACCAGGCTGTTTTGATTATTGTAGCTTTATAATACATTTTAAAGTCTGGGAGTATGATACCTCTTAATTTTTTTTTATACTAAGGATTGCTTTGGCTATTTGTGGTCATTTATGTTTCCTTCTGAATTCCTGTATTGTCGTTTCCAGGTCTGAGGAGAATGCTGTTGGTAATTCCATGGGTATTGCGGAAAATCTGTAGATTGCCTTGGGTAGGATGAATATCTTAACAATATTGATTCTTCCATTCCATGAGTATGCAATATTTTTGGATTTGTTTGTGTCATCTTTGGTTTCTTTGACCAGTGTTTTGTAGTTTTTGCTGTAAAGGCCTTTCACATCTCTGGTTAGGAAGATGCCAAGGTATTTATTTTTTGTGTGTGGCTATTGTGAATGGGACTGTGCATTTCATTTGAATTTTTTGTTTGTTTATTGTTGGAATATAGAAATGTGACTGTCTTTTGCACATTGATTTTATACCCTGAGATTTTGCCAAAGTCCTTTATCAGTGCTCAGAGGTTTTGGACAGATTCTCTTGGGTTTTCGAGGTATAGAATCATGTCATCTACAAAGAGAGATAGCTTGACTTCCTCTTTTCCTATTTGGATACCCCTGATCTCCACCACTTGTCTGATTGCTCTAGCTAGGACTTCCAAAACTATGTTAAAAAGGAGGGGTAAAAGTGGTCATCCTTTTCTTGTTCTGGTTTTCAGGGGAAATGGTTCCAATTTCTGTGTGTTTAGCTGTAGGCTGGCTGCGGATTTCTCATAGATGGCTCCTGCTACTTTGAGGTATGTTCCATCTATGTCTGGATGTTCAAGGGCTTTTATCAAGAAGGGGTGCCAGATTTTATCAAAAGCTTTTTTCGCATCTAATGATATAATCATGTGGTTTTTGTTTTTACATCTGTTGAGGGATTTAATTATGTTTATGGTCTTATGAATGTTGAACCAGCCTGCTTGTGTAACTAATCCTGACTTGTACTCCACATATCTATAATAAAATAAAATATTAAGAAATAAAAGTTAATAAAAAACAAATGAAAACAAAGAAACTTCTTACCAAAACCTATGTGATGCCATGAAAACAGTACTAAGAAGGGGATTCATATCTCTACAAACACACATGAAGAAATTGGAAAGATCACAAGTTAAAAGCCTAACAAATCACCTAAGGAAGTTGCAAAAGCAAGACCACCAAAACCCTAACTTCAGCAAAAGAATCCAGATCACCAAAATAAAAGCCCAAATTCAGGACATAGAAGGCAAAAAGATAGTACAAAAAAATCAACAAAACAAAAAATTGGTTCTTTGAAAGGATAAACAAGATTGATGAACTCCTAGCTAGACTGACCAAGAAAAGGAGAGAAAAAGCCCAAATAAACACAATCAGAAATGCAAAAGATCAAGTCACAACTGACCCCAAAGAAATACAAAAGATTATCAGAGACTACTATGTACACTTGTATGGAAACAAACTTGAAAACCTAAAGGAAATGGAAGACTTTCTGACATCACACAACCTCCCCAGGTTGAAACAAGAAGAAATCGAGACCCTAAATAGATCAATAACAATTCAGGAAATTGACTATGTCATAAGAAAACTACCTACAAAAAAAAAAAAAGCCCTGGACCAGATGGCTTTCCAGTAGAATTCTACAAAATACACAAGGAGGAGCTGATACCAGTCTTATTTAAAGCATTCCAGGCAACTGAGAAAGATGGAACTCTCTCCCAATCTTTTTATGAAACTAACATCACATTGATATCCAAACCAGGTAAAGATCCAACAAAGAAAGAGAACTACAGGTCAATACCATTGATAAACATAGATGCTAAAATTCTCAACAAGATTCTAGCAAACCAGGTCCAACAACACATCTCAAAAATCATCCATCATGGCCATATAGACTTCATCCCTAGGATGCAGTACTGGTTCAGCATTCGCAAGACCATAAACGTAATTAAACACAACAAACAGATGCAAAAACAAAAACCACATGATTATATAGTTAGATGCAGAAAAAGCTTTTGATGAAATCCAGCATCCCTTCTTGATAAAAACCCTCCAACATCAAAGCATAGATGGAACATACATCAAAATTGTAAGAGTCATCTATGAGAAACCCACAGCCAGCATACTGCTAAACAAATATAAAAATCTTTTCTTCCTCTGTTCCCTGCACTCCCTTCCCCAAGCACCTGCTGCTCTGTTTTCTGACACTTTAGACTGATTTACATTTTCTAGAATTTTATATAAATGCATTTATAAAGTACTCTTTTATGTCTACCTCCTTTCACTGAGCATTATTATTTTGAGAATTGTCTGTGTTGCTGTGTATATCAATGGTTCATTCATTTTGATTGCTGAGTAGCAGTCCACATTAAAAAAAAAATCTCATGCACGACTATATTTTTAAAGGGATATCTCTTTTTGTTTACTGTATCTGACTAAAAGAAACATTCCAGATTTTCTTGAATTCTTTTTGTATTCAAGGCCCTTGGAAAAATAACTATTGATTGCTTATTTTTCTACTTGGACACTGTTCTTTTTCTATTTTTCATTCCTTTCTTTGTCTTCTCCTCCCATCCCTTTCTCAATTTTTTTTGTTCATGTCCTATGGATATGATCAGAGTCATTAGTGGTGGACAATCTGACTGACAGGAAGTCTACCTTCACTTTTTATGTATTTATTGGATACATGTAGAGCTTTGTTACAGGGGTATATGGCAGGATGGTGAGGTTTGGGCTTTTATTGAATCCAACACCCAAATAGTAAGCATAGTACTCAACAGGTAATTTGTCAACCCTCACCCCTTTTCCCCCTATTTAGGGGTTCCCAGTATCTGTTATACTCATCTTTATGTCCATGTGTACCCAGTGTTTACTCCCCATGTATAAGTGAGAATATGTAGAATTTGACTTTCTGTTTCCATGGTAATTTGCTTGGAATAATGACCTTCAGTTGCATCTATGTTACAGCAAAGAACGATTTCATTCTTTTTTTATGGCTGCTTAGTATTCTATGACATGCATCACTATTTCTCCATTCATCTGTTGATAAATATCTGGTTTGCTTCTGGGTCTTAGCTATAACAAAGAAAGTTACTATAAACATTCATATACGAGTTTTTATATGGATTTATGCTTTCTTTTCTC
Source organism: Carlito syrichta (assembly GCF_000164805.1). NCBI lineage: Eukaryota > Metazoa > Chordata > Mammalia > Primates > Tarsiidae > Carlito > Carlito syrichta. The sequence goes on along the minus strand of NW_006997888.1, from coordinate 10,120 downwards.
TTGGGTGAATGTCTATAATTGGAATAGCTGGGACACATGTAGGTATATGTTTAACTTTTTAAGAAACTGTCAGACATTTTTCTAAAGTGATTATCCCAACAACAGTGTATGATAGTCCCAGTTCCTCTACATTCTCACTAACACTTTACATGAACAATCTTCTAAAAAAAATTAGCTATGTATTGCAATATATGTGGCATGGTATCCCACTGTTCTTTTAGCTAACATTCCTGTAATGATTAATGAAGAGCATCTTGTCATGTGATTATTTTGCCATATACATATCATCTTTAGTAAAGTTTCTCTTCAAATTTTTTGCCCTTTTTGTTAAATTGACTAATTTCTTTATTTTGTTTTCAGTTCTTTATATACAAGGTCTGACAATTAAGTTCATGAATGCATCTTAGAAAATGTGCTGCATTCCTCATTGATGAATATCACTATGGTCACTTTCAAAGTACTCCCCTTGGGAAATTATGCACTGATGCCAGTGCCTAGGATTCTCATCAAAGCAATTTTGGAACTCTTCATCTGGAATGGCCATCAGAGCTATCGTCATATTACCCTTGATGTCCTGAATGTCATCAAAATGCCTTCCTCTCAATATTTCTTTTATCTTGGGGCAAACAAAAAAGTCATTGGGGGGCCAAATCAGGTTAGTAGGGCGTGTGTTCCCATATGATTATTTTTACTAGCTAAAAACTCCCTCACAGACAGCTCTGTGTGAACTGGTACATTGTCATGATGCAAGAGGTCCTTTGGAACAATTTTTGCACACACCTTTCTCATGCCAAGATTTTCAGTTAAGATTTTCTGTTTTTCTATCGATGTTTATTTGGTCTGCTATGCTTCTCACAGTCAGTCAACAATTTTGACACACAGTTTGGCAAATTTTTGCAATGTTTTCAACAGTCCTGCTTGTTCCTGGCCGTACTGACACTTTTTCTCCCCTCAGAAAAACGTTAAATCCATTTGTAAACTGCCATTTGCTTCCTGGCTTTATTCCCATAAACTTGAACAAATACGTCACTGATTTCACTTCCACTCTTGCCATGTTTAACAAGAAATTTAATGTTTGTTCATTGCTCTAATTCAAGCTCTGACATTCTTGTGACAGCACACAAAAATATACAACAACAATTATAAATGCCACTCGGCAACATCACCACATGTCGACACGAACACAGCTGTGAGACACTGATATACCAAGGTTAATGAAACCTTACTGAGTTGTTTGTACAATGCTGCCAATGTAAGCATACAGTGGCAAGTTCACGAAATTAACTGTGAAACCTTGAATTCTGGCTGTAAATTCTTTATTAAACATGTATCTCACACATATTTTTCACCTATACTGTAGCTTTTCATTCTTCTAACAGTGTCTTTCTTTGAGCCAACATTTTTAACTTTTATAAAGTCTACTTTATTGTTTTCATTTTATAGATAGTACTGGAGGCTCTCTGAATTTTAATAATCCCCAGGTTTATATCTTTCACCAAATTTGGAAAGTTTTAGTTACTACTTCTTCAATATGTTTTCTTCTCTGCACTCTTTTTCCTCTCCTTATGAAATTCTGATTACATGAATGTTAAACTTTTTCACATTCCAGAGGTACCTAAAGCCCCGTTCATTTTGCAAAATAACTTTTTTCTCTTTTGTTCAGATTGAGTTATTGTTAACAATTTTTCTTCAAGATCATTGTCTCATCTATCCAATCCATTCTACTTTTAGGTCCATGCAATTTTTTTTAATTTTAGTTATTGTATTTTTCAGACCTAAGATTTCCATTTATTTCTTCTTTACATTATATTTTTTCTTTGCTGAGACTGAATATATTTACACCAAAAACATTTACCCTTACTTGTTAGCACATTTGACAGTCACTTTAAAGTTCTTGTCAGATAATTTTAACAAGTACATAATTTTGGCATTTGACATCTGTTGGTTATGTTTTGCATGAGAATGGGGAATTTTTATGATTCTAATATGCTAATTTTGTATTCTCTACCAGACATTTATCCAAAATTATCTTTCCATTTTGAAGAGAGGTATGCTAAAATCTCCCACTATAATCATGGATTTGTTTAATTCTCCCTGTATATCTATTAGGTTTTGTTTATCTATTTCAAGATAAGGGGTATACAAGCCCATGATCATTATATCTAGTTGATGTATTTTTATGCAGTGCTCTTCTTTATCTTTATTAGTGTTTCTTTCAAATTTTACTTCATTTGATATGATCATTGCCTCACTAACTTTTTTTGGTAAGAATTTACATGCCATTTATTTGTTTTATTTTAACTACAATGCTCTATTGATTTGGTTTTATGTGTATGTCTTACAAACAACATATAGTTGGACTTTGTTTCATAAATAATATGATAACCTTTTTTCTATATAGTTGAACTTAATCTATTTATATTTATGGTGTTTGCAGACACTTTTAGAAATTTTTTCTCATTTTGTGCTTTTTGTTTAACATCTTTTTTTTTTGCTTCACTTTCCTCATTTTACTTTCAGTTTGGTTTATAAGGTTTTCTATATTTGTGTTCTCCATTTCTAGTTTTTTATTGGTTATCCTTAATATTTTAAGGGTTTGTAAAATTGTACCTTTTTCTAACACAGTCTAAAATTATTTAGAAGTTTCATTCTCCTAATGAATATGACACAGACCTTACCATGATATAATTGCAACTAAATATTCTAATATTATTTACTTTAACTTGAGTATTAATTTTATATTTTCTTAAGCATCAAAAAGTATTTTTCACATCCAATTAATTAAATGTATCAATATATTACCTATTTCTGTTTTAACCACTGTTTTTTTTTTAAGCCTAAACCTGCCCTTTCTTCTTAATAAGTACATCTTTTAAGAATTCTTTAGTGAGTCTCTCTGTGCTCTAAACTTGCTTAAGGTATGCATATCTAAAAATACTTTCACTTATTCTCACTGTTGAAATTATTTTTATCTAGCACTTTGAAGATAATACTCTTTTTATTGATGATAAATATAATGTGAGTCTGATTCTTTCACAGGTAATCATTCTTTTCTGGTAATTTTTTAAATATCATCTAATCCTTAATGTTCTGCAGTTTTACTATAATGAGTCTAGTTGTTTATTTATTTTCATTTATCTTGTTTAATATTCAAATACACTCCAGAACTGAGAACTCAAGTATTCAGTTCTGGAATTTTTTCAGCTATTATATCAGCAAATATTACTTCTCTGCAATAAATCTTTATCACCTCTGGAAATCCTGTAGAATATTTAGTGAAGTTTTTAATCAATTTCACACATTTTTTCACTGTTTTATTATGTTTTCAAAAGTAGTTTTTCTGTACCATATTTAGAATTTCTCGGTATTATCTTGTAATTTGTTAATTTCTTTTTGTGTCCAATCTAAAGCTTATACTCTCTTGAATTTTGCATTTTAAATAATTATTTATTTTTCATTCCCAAGATTTCAGGTTGATTCTTTTGTATTCACCTGGTCTCATTTTTTATTTGTTTAATTTATGCTTGTTTGTTTCACAGTTTCCTATTATTCTTAATGAAAGTTATTTGTTTACCTCTTTTAGCATCCTAAGCATACTTATTTTTTAAAATTTTGGCAGACCTTTCCATAAAATCATTTCATCTTGAATGAAAATTCACATCCTGATTATTGTTTATTTCCATGGTGATGTTCCTAAAGTAAGATTTTTTTCCTTGAATTTTGAAATTTTGGTGTGGAAGCTCATTTCAAGTAGAATATAATTTTGATATATTCTCTTTGTTGTATTCTCTTCCACATATGATCAACCCTTCCTTTTTACTGGCATTTCATGTTGCTCCTATATGGTTCCCAGATCTTTAGTCCAGAACAGGTCTTACAACAGATTTTCAGGATTCTTGTTACACAGTGATATTGAAGATACAGCAGAGCCATTGGTAACTTGGTCCAGTTTCTCACAAGAAAAGTTTATCCTTTGTTTTCTACTACCTGCCCCCAGGCCAATAATATTCCTATACATTATTCTTATAATATTCTATTCCTATAATATTCTAGCCTCATCACTGAGAGGTACTATAGTTGTTAGATTTTTCTTAATAATACACTCACATATACAACAACCTGCCTAACTTCTGTGGTTAGGTATCTGGTAAGCATCTCAAACTCTATGTGCCTCAAGTTGAACTTTTGATTTTAACTCTTACTCCAAATTCTCTCCCCTACAAATGATCCTCATCTCAGTAAATGGCATCACCAAATGCCTAGTTGTTCAAGCCCAAAACTTTGGAGTAATCTTTAAACCTCTTTCCTTTATTGTCCTACATTCAATCTACCAGCAAGAAGTGTCAGTTGATTCCTCAAAATATATGAAGAATCCAAGCACTTTTTTCCATCTCCATCCCCACTTCCGTGACCCAAAATAGCATTATATTTTCATTATCATTCCAACAGCTTCCTTACTAGTCATCATGTTTTTGCTCTTGACCCCTCTTAGCATAAGACAGGACATTCAGAGACTTCATTTCACGGTGGAAATCAGACTGTTTCACTCCCCTCCTCAAAGCCCTCCAATGACATTCATTCACATTCAGAATAATCGAAATTACTGTCATGGCTTACAAGACACTACCTGATCTGGTTCCTGTTTATTTCTTCAAATCATCTTCTACCACTATCTACCAATTCCACAATATCTTGTGTATATTAAACATTATCATGTGTGTAGAAGGCTTCCCATAGACTTTGACACATGTGCATTGCTCAATATATGTATATCTACCATAACAGTCGCATAATGAAAGAGTGAAAATTGGGCTTCTCCTAGAAAGATGGGACTTGGGCAGAAAACAATATAAGTAAAGTCATGGAAAGCAGAAATATGGTGAAGGAATGTTTATAGAGGTTAAGAAGAGAAGCTCAAGTGAAGGAACTGAGATGCCGTGTTTTGTTGAAATTATACACACACCACCATGACTACCATTACTACCACAATTACCAATGCTTACTTTCTGTTAAAATTCAGAACCCATCTGAGTTATGTGGGATAAGTAACTTTCCTCTCAACCATTTCATATTAGAATCAACCTTTGTATGGCAAAAGCTTGCTGATTTTTATGTACTGAATAAAAAGCTGGGTTTTTCTACATTCCTATAAGGGCCAAACTATAGCTGTCAATTGCAATACAAAACCCAAATCCATACTAATCTGTTTCTCTCAGTTGGAGTTATTTCAAGTAGGAATTCAAGTGTAGTTTTTGAAGGCAAAATACTTACAATGAATATGCCTCCCTCTTTTAGGTTCTGTTTTGGCAGAGCTACCGAGCACTAGTCATTTATCAACAATTCATTGGCATTCTCAAAATCTGCTAATTTTTATACATAATTTACAAGTCTGTAAATCATTTAGAAGAAAATTCTCTTTTGACTCTACTAAAAATGAAAATAGACTAGGTGCTGTGGCTAATGCCTATAATCTCAGCACTTTGGAAGTCTGAGACAGGAGGATTGCTTGAGCCCAGGAGTTTGAGACCAGCCTGGGTGACATAGTAAGACCTTATCTCTACATCAAAAAAATTAGCTGGGTGTGGTCGTGCACACCTGTAGTCCCAGCTACTCAGGAGGTTGTTGCTGGAGGATTACTTGAGCCCAAGAGTTGGAGGCTGCAGTGAGCTATGATCATGCTATTCTGCACTCCAGCCTGGACAACAGAGTAAGACCCTGACTCAAAAATAATGAGAATAAAGTGATTCTAGCTCATTGATACTGGTAATTCCTACATAGTGATCTACTGTTCACCAGTTCTCAAAAGGGAAGGTTTACACAGAGAACTGTTAGAACAAAATCTACTAGTATCATCTAATAGCTGACATCTTCTGAGTTGATCACATGAAGAAAGCAAAAGATAAAACCCTCCTTTAAAAATGAGTTTTCAAAATACTCTTCTCAATATTATTAGAATTGTATATCATGCTGGAGATATAAGTATAAGAGTTAAAATGACTCCAGTATGTTTTGATTTGAAAAAAATATAATTATGTCAAGTTAACTTGAGGAGAAATCCATGCCAGCATGTTAAGAGAGGATTACTGCCCAATGTTGTGAGAAAGCAGGCAGGTACCAAAATCCCTGACCTTGCTCAGCCCCAGGCTTGTCATTAAAGGAGATAATTGAACAGCCAGTTTCACCTTAATGATTGGGGCTCTGAACAGAATCCTTCCAACCAAATATGACTGACTGAAGCCATCCCCTATTTTGTCTATTCAACAGTCAGCATGACAGCTAAGAGAATATTATTGCATTAATTGGAATTAATATTTGAAGAACTGAATGAAAGTTTTTTTTAAAAAACAATCTCTATTTATGTGAAGATGAAAATAAGGCAAACACAAAATATGAGGCTAACCGCTGAGAGTTTGTGGAAAAGGGAGTAAGAACTATATTTTTCTTTAACAGTATTCAGGTAAAGTCCTCTCTAAAACCTGGCATAGGGGAGGGTGCTGTTTGGGGCTCACTACTGAAGTCAGGAAAAAATTCAGGGTTTTTTTGTTTGCTTGCTAGCTAAGTGTATAGCAGGATATGATGAGGTGTGATATTATAAAAGGAACACCATCCAATGAATTTCCTTTTCTTTGAGACTAACTTTAATCTCACATTGTCTCTATTGATACTAAAAATCAAGATTCTCTAATTAAATTACAGTTAAGAAATGCCAAAGCAACTCTCTAACTTATTTATTTGAATCTAGTAATCATTTAATTCAAAGAAATATAATTCCTTCTTTAAAGAAATTGATTCCTTAATAAAATTTGAATTGTGTAGTGTGTGTTTACCTTCCTTTGTGAAAGATGGTGAAACACCCTGAGACAAGTGCCAATTGCATTGATAAGACCCACAAGGAACTCATGTTCTATTAAGGAGAGAGACAGTGTCATTCAAATATTGCGCAATAAGCCGGGCTTGGTGGCTCAGCCTGTAATCCCTTGCTTTGGGAGGCCGAGGTGAGTGAATTGCTTGAGACCGAGGGTTCGAGACCCACCTGGGCAACTTGGCGAGACTTCATCTCTACAATAAATCAAAAAAATTAGCCGGGCGTGGTAGCTCGCGCCTGTAGTTCCAGCTACTTGGAAGGCTGAGGTGGAAGGATCGCTTGAGCCCAGCAGGTTGAGGCTGCGGTGGCTGGGAGCGGCCACTGCACTCCAGTCTGGGTGATAGAGTGAGATTCCAATTAAAAAAAAAAAATATTGCACAACAATGCAGTGATAAAGGAATACACATGTGCCATGAAAGCCCAGATAAAGGTCAAATAATGCAGACTGGAGAAGACAAGAAAAGATTCCTGGAAAAGACAAAGCAGGGTAAACAGCATAAACAAAGACCCAGAGTTAGCAATCAGCAGGGTTAGATTAAGTTGATATTAAAGAAGTTTGATGTTGCTAGACCACAAAATTAAAGCAGGGAGTAGCAAGATACATAAGGGAATATTTGTAAATACATGTATATAAACATGATAATATATGCACATAGATTTCCTTGCTATATTGGCTGTCAGGGCCTAGAAACAATGACACACTAGTAGCAAAAAAATATATCCAACATGCATATCTTGAATTCTAATACCATTATTCAATAAAAGGAATTAGAGATCCTTGAAGGAATGGCTAATTCTAGGACTAGGGCAGGAAATATGGAAGATGTACATGAAGCATCTTGTAGTGCCAGAAAGTAAGGAATTACTCAAAAGAAGAAAAGAAGAAAGGGGAGAATGAGGGAAGAATGGAAGGATGGAAGGGAGGAAAGAAGGAAGGGAGAGGAAGGAAAGGAGGGAGGGTGGAAAAACCCACAATGATGAATATGTGTAAAAGGCATATAGGAGACAACTGAAAGAGCTCTCAATGGCCAAATTTGGAATATTTTGAGTAAAATAACACAGTAAAATAAAATTATATTCTAAAGTGTGCAGATTAGAGCCCATATTGCTATAAATCAAAGCCCATATTGCTATAAATCAAAGAATAAATAAATAAATAAGTAGAGGAGAAGAAACACATATCCCAGGCAGGAAATTCCAAATAATTTATGTAGATACTCCATCCTAAAGGAAGTAGAATATAACTCCCCTGCTCCACAAATGTGGTCTTCATAAAGTGACTTCCTTCTGAATTCAGTATGGAAAAAGTGAAGAGAGAGTAACTTTACAATGGAGAAATTGGACAATCATGCCCTTAGCCAGGATCAAGGTCGACATCAGCAGTGCTATCATATTGATAGTACATATCCTTAATATGAGTGATGAAAGAGCACTTTACCTCTGTGATCTTCTTCCCAGAAACCCATATGCCTTAGATGATTTTGTGTTACTATAACAGAATACTTACGGTGGTGTAATTTGTAAAGAAAAGAGTTTTATCCAGCTTATGGTTCTGCAGACAGGGAAGTTAAAAAAGCATACTGTCCATGATGCAGGACTGGCTCAATATTTGCAAAACCATAAATGTAATTAAATGCATCAACAGATGTAAAAACAAGAGTCCCATGATTATATCATTAGACACAGAAAAAGCTTTCGATAAAAACCAGCATCCCTTCCTGATAAAAACCCTTGAACACCTAAGCATAGAGGGAACATACCTCAAAATAGTAAAAGCCATCTACGATAAACCCACAGCCAATATATTGCTAAATGGACAAAATTGGAAGCATTTCCCCTGAAAACCAGAACAAGACAAGGCTGCTTACTCTCAGCCCCTCCTGTTCAACATAATATTAGAAGTCCTGGCTAGAGCAATCAGAAAAGAGAAGAAAATCAAGAGTATCCAAATAGGAAAAGAGGAAGTTGTCATCCCTCTTTGCTGATGATATGATCCTATACCTTGAAAACCCAAGAGAATCTGTCAAAACCTCCTTGCACTGATGAAGGACTTTGGCAAAGTCTCAAGGTAAAAAATAAATGTGCAAAGACAGTAGCATTCTTATACACCAACAACAAACAGGTGGAGAACCAAATAAAAAGCACAATCCCATTCACAATAACCATTAAAAATTGAATACCTCAGCATCATCCTAACCAAAGACATGAAAGACACAAACCACTGCTCAAAGAAATCAAAGATGACACAGACAAATGGAAAAATGTTCTATGTTCATGGATTGAAAGAATCAACATTATTAAGATGTCCATCCTACCCAAAGCAATCTATAGATTCAACGCAATACATATAAAATTACCAACTCCATTCTTTTCAGACCTGGAAACGAAAATACAGAAATTTATATGGAAACATAAAAGACCACAAATAGCCAAAACAATCCTTGGAAAAAGAAACAAAGTGGGAGGTATCATACTTCCAGACTTAAACTTTACTATAAGCCTACAATAATAAAAACAGCCTAGTACTGGTTCAAGAACAGACATATGGACCAATGGAACAGGATAGATATTCAGAAGCAAAACCTCAATTTCTCAACCAACTCATCTTTGACAAACTCTCCACCAAAAACCACTGAGTAGAGGCAAACTTATTCAGTAAATGGTGCTGCAAAAACTGGCTGACCACATGCAGAAGAATGAGACAAGACCCCTACCTATCATTATAGACAAAAACCAACTCTGAGTGGATCAGAGACCTAAATGTAAAACCTCAAACTACAATAACCTTAGAAAATGCAGGAGACATCCTTATGGAAATTGGAACTGGCAACCAATTCCTGATCAAAACCCCAAAGTTTTGGCCATAAGAGGCATAGGCCATAAGAGATGAGCTAGACAAGTGAGACCTCATCAAACTTAAAACTTTCTGCAAAGCAAAAGAAACCATCAAGAGAGTGGGGAGACAGTCCATAGAATGGAAAAAAATATTTGCCAACTGTACATCTGACAAAGGTATAACATCCAGGATCTACAAAGAACTCAAACATTCCTAAAGGAAAAAGACAAAAAGCCCTGTTAAAAATTGGGCAAAAGTTTACACTCCCACCAACAGTGTATAAGTGTTACCTTTTCACCACATCCTCTCCAACATCTGTTATTTTTTGAGTTATTGATAATGGCCATTCTGACTGGAGTTAGGTGGTATCTCAGTGTAGTTTTAATTTGCATCTCCTTGATGATTAGTGAGGTTGACTG
>NW_006997887.1:0-1727 GCF_000164805.1 Carlito syrichta | reverse complement strand
AAAGTGCTATATTATCAGAGAGATGAAATGAAAGATACTGGCATAAATGAAGCCAATAAATGGGAGGAGGCACTAGATATTAAAGAAAAAACACACAACCAACAAACTATTAATTCCGTAGGTACAGAAGTAAGTACCTTTATTGAAATAATAACATCTTATGTAAATACAGAGGAAACACCAATTAATTCCAAAAGGGGACCAACAAAAGGTCGACGGTGTATAATTTAAACTTGTAAATGAAAAGATGCTTAGAATTTCAATAAGTTGTAAGACATTTGTAGGATTTGCTTAAAAGAACATGTTACACTTGACAAATCATGTTAAATTATAAAACTGTAGGCTGTTTAAGCCAAGCTAAGTATTCTTAATTCTGAAATAAGTAGTATTATCATATAATCAATGACATTTCATACACCAATGGCAACTGACATTTGTAAATGTGAAAATTCTCCTTTTCCAGCCCAAATAAAACCAGTTCTTAAATAACCTTTACAATCCATTATAAACTTAGAGGGAAAAAAAGCAAAACAAAAAAGAATCATCAGAGAGATGCCACAGACAGTGCACAGGGAAAAATTGTTCCCTGAATAATAGGGGGCAGGCATTTTTTGCAAATCACTGGAAAGATAGTGAGTCTTCTTATGTCCCAGTGCAGCATACAATTTCCGTGTCTGTTAGCAAAAAATGCTATTTTTTTAATGTATAAAGATACCTTGAAAGATAGGAGAGTGAGAGTGTGAACATTAAGCATTAACAGCTAGAGAACCTAAGGAGTCTCTTCAGTCATTATAGAATCTCTGATACATGGAAAGTGATGATTCTGCCACAGAGCAGAGTTGTGATATAGACACATTAGGCACAGAGAAAGACTGGTGGATAACACAGCAACATGGCTGAGGGGGCAGAACCATTTCCCTCAACTATGTCTATTTTGTGTGTAATGATGAGCTATGACCTAGCATTTAAATTAGATTATTTTAATGATGTAATAAATTGCAATTTTTTTTATTTGTAGCTTAAGAAAACTTCAACAAACTTTTGTGCAGTATAAAGGATTGATCTAGAAACACTGAAAAATATACATTTGTGTGATGATAAAGATGGAAGCAGGATCCAGTCAAATATAAGACCCAATGGGGACCTATCCTGAATGCTTGTACCATGCAATCAAGAGAAGCAGCGCAGCCAAGTTACAATCAGCTCAGGATTTAGTTAGGGGTGAGTGAGAACTGCAGCTTCCAAAAGCAGATTTATCTTACTGTGGATTCGATTCCAGTTTGAGTTAAACACACTAGGGTTTACTTAAGACAGGGTTGGACTGACACAGAAAATGATAAATCATTAGCCATCATGGAGAGATTAAAAACACCCTATTCTTGAGGTGCTGTATAGAATAAAAGAAAAGGAGAAGACACTCAAGTCTGAATAACTACTGACTCTAGAGCAATCCTTCTGTGGGGGGAAAACCCCAACGGAGGGAGAGTCAAAGTTATTGAGTGCCTGACAACAAGAGGATTAAAGTAAGTCCATTTTTGTAATAGGATTAGAATGTTTACATGGAATGAGAGATCTGAGAATTCAGTGTTGACAGTTGAGACTTGGGCAAAGTTCCCACACCTGAGAAATAAAACAGGACTTGAGAAAACCATGGACAAGATGGAATGTACTCTTTTTGAGGGTTGACTGAGACAATGGCAGATCTTGGTGATAGTGCAAGATTTTTT
>NW_006997886.1:0-1803 GCF_000164805.1 Carlito syrichta | reverse complement strand
GTGCCAGTGGTTGGAAGGGCTGGTGTGAGGGCTTGAGGTGGGAAAGAGATGGGAAAGAATTGTGTGGTATTCTGTAGGGAACTGTGTGTGAAATGGTGTGGGACAAGAGTGGGAATTGTGTGAGGGGGCAACAGTGAAATGAGGAACTGCATGGGCAACTGTGAAATACTGTGTGATAGATTGTGCATGGAGGGAGCTGTGTGGGAAGCGGTGTGAAGAAGTGTGAGAATGACACTTGGGTCGGGTGGAGCTATGTGAGGAATCGTGTGGGGAGCTATTATGGGAGCATGTGTGAAGAAATGTGTGAGGAAGCGTGAACTACTGCGTGGAGCAGTGTAAGAAGCTGAGAGAACTGTGTGGAACTTTGTGGGGCACTGTTGAATGGTGTGAGAAAGTGTATGAGTCACTGTGAGGAAACTGAGGAGTTGTGGGAAATGTTTGAGAAGCGGTGGGGAAATAGGAAGACATCTGTGGGGAAGCCTGAGGAGCCGTGGGTGAGGGACTGTGTGAGCAACTGGGTGGGGACTGTGCGAGGACTCTGTGGAAGTGTGAGAGGAGGTGAAATGAAATGGGAAAACACGTGGGAATTGTGTGTGTGGGAACCAGGAGGAAAAGTGTGTGGAACTGTGGAAGGAGCTGTGAGAGAAATTGCATGCGAAACTGTGTAAGAAGTGTGTGTGCAGCTGTGTGAGGATCTTGGTGGCAAACTGTTTAGGCTAAATGTGAGGTACTGTGTAGCCCTATGTGAGGAACTGTGTGCGGAACCTGAGGGAATGGTGAGGAACCGTGTGACAAACTATGTGAAAAACTGGAAGAACCCGTGTGAGGAACAGTGTGAAGAAGTGTCTCCAGGAATGTCCAAGGAACTATGTGAGAACCTGAGAGAAAGCGCATAAGAAGGGTGAAGTACTGTCTGCAGATGTGTGTGGGGAAGTGTGTAAGGAACTGTGGAACCATGAGAGGAAGTGTGCGAAACAGCATGGGGAATTGTATGGGAACTGGGTGAGGAACTGTGGAACTACATGAGAAACGTGTGGGAAATTGTGTGAGGAATGATAGGAGGAATTGTGTCGGGGACTGTGGGAGGGATTGTGAGAAACCGTGTGACTGTTTGGGGAACTAGGTAGGGAGTGTGTGGAAATGTGAGAGGAAGCCTGTGAGATGGTGTGGGGAGCTGTGTGGGAACTAGGCGAAACTGGGAGCTACAGTTGGAGAACTGTGAGAAACTGGGGAAGTGTGTGAGGAGCTGTGTTGGGGTTGTGACACTTCACCCTTGTGTGAAGGATTGTGAGGGACTGAATGGTGTAGGCAGCTGAAGGAGTACCTGAGGGACGGTGTGGGAACGTGTGAGGAAACTCTAGAAACTGTGTGGGAGCTCTGCGGAGCTGTGTGAGGACCTGAGAGGAACGGTGTGAGGAACTGCGAGAGGGACCGTTTGGGAAACCGTGTGTGCAACTGGAATGGGACCTGTGTGTGAAACGTGGGGACTTGTGTGAAACTGTGAGAGAAATGGCGTGGGGGGATGGTGAGGAACCGTGGGGAACGATGTGGGGAGTCGTGTGAGAAGCCGAAGAGCTGGGAAGGATGGAGAACTGGGTGGAACTCTGTGAGAGAACTGCGGGGGAGTGAGAGGAAGTGTGGGCTGACAAGTGAGGAACTGTGAGAGGAAATGTGTGAAGTGTGGGGAAGTGTGGGGACTGTGAGGCTCTGTGTGGGAGACCAGGTGTGGAATTATGTAAGGAACTGTTGGAGGAGCTGGAAGAAACTTTTTGGGGAAATATATGCAAAACTGGGCAAGGAGTT
>NW_006997885.1:0-3493 GCF_000164805.1 Carlito syrichta | reverse complement strand
TAAACAGACATTGGATGACTTAATTAATCACCAAGATGCCATGCAGTTGAACTTGAAAGTAAACCATGTGCATGATAATCCTGAAGATAACTGAATATTAATTATAGTATCTTGTGATCAGATAGAGACAGATTTTGATGAGGCTACAATGTTTAACACTTCCAGGGTAGTACAGTAGAATACTTCTTTCCGGTCCTGAAATTATTCTTGTTTTCCAAAAACTGAGTAGTTGAAGGCATTAGGAGATTCTGGCTTACAGACTACTTTTGTTTGTTGACTCACGCCTTATCCTTTTTACATGATAGGTGTCTAGCTTTAATTAAGTCCGGCTAATATTCAACCAGTCTTAACTGTCATCGCTTATCTTGCTTTCTTGTAACCCAGTGTGTGTTGGGCCTATCTTGGCAGAAACTGATTCTTTTTATTAAAAAGTTAAAAATCAATTTGACCACAGAGGCTATCAAAACCTGACTATAAATTCAAAGTTCAAGTCAGATAATTTACCTCAAACTTGGATTGGAAATTATTACCATCCCAAAAGTTTTGAATTAAGTAACATTCTAGGTGGTTTTGTTTGTTTCTTTAGACTCAATTCTATTAATCCTCTTCCTTGTTATCTGTGATGTTCTTACAGACTATTCCTGTTAAATGGTGGTTGTTCATAAGTGTTGTGTCAGGAAGAGCTCTTAGACATCTTATCAGTCAGATTTTCCAATAATTTATCCATTATATATTCCTATTTGGCCTTAATTTGATAGTCTTATGTGGGCATTTTCTTATGTGATAGTTTTCTTAGTGGGCATTTTCTCTCTCTCTCTTTTTTTTTTTAAGTCTGTTCTAAATACTTTCCATTTCCCAGTCTTTACCCCCTGGACTGAAATTGACTTTCATTTTAAGTGCAGTACAGGTTTAGAGAAATTGAACTTTATGTCTTCCAAAACATTTGGCTTTTGTGTGAAATTTCAAGACTAGAAATAACCTTTTTTGGTAGTTAATACTTTTTCAAAATATTCTCAATTTTCCAACGTGGACTATAGTTCTGACTTCTGAGCTCAGTAAGCACATGAATGAGATTAATTTTGCATGAATGGTTGTCATGTGCACAACTTGGAGTATTCATAGAAAAGAAGCAATATAAATCTCATTATGTATATATAATAAGATTTACACAATTCCAGTAAGTCTAAAACTTTTTGACAAGATTTGTATAGTGTGAATATTTAGGACTGATTATTGACTGGTCATTCATTTTAAATTCATTTATTTATTGAAATTGTTATTCCTTGAGTTCTTGGCACTCCACCAGTAGCTAGGGATATAGGGGTGAACAAAAGCCTAGACTTCCAGGAAGAAGATACATGCTTGCAAATCATTAGAAGGCCCATATTCCTTATTGTCTTTCTTTTACATTTTGTGTCAGAGAATTGCAAATTCTCTCCACTCCTAGGTCTGACCTATCCATGAGGAAAAGACAAATCAGTTTTTATGGTAAGGTAACCCTACGTATGCATATTTAGCTCTTGACCACAGCAACTATACACACTCGATGAGTGAACTAAAAAAACTGTGTACTTGGGTAGTTCTGGGCCAGTTGATGACATGAAGATGCTTTACCTGTGTCTGTAGTCCTATATCCTTCTATAAAGCTCAGGAAACATAGTATTAGGCAAAAGCTTACTGTGGCTTGTGAGTTTAGCAACCAAAGGATGCTAAATTCTTGCCATTTGCCAATCAACTAAATCAAGTTGATTGGCAAATGGCAAGAATTTAGCATCCTTTGGTTCAAGCCTTCCAGTTCGGTAGAGGTGTGCTCTGAGGCCATTGGATCTTGTTCTCTCATTTCTTATTCTTATCACCAACCTTCCTAATGGACCAGATGAGGAAAGAGAAGCCTCAATTCATTGTAGAACAGATGAGTTAAGTGTTCTCTGCAGGTAGCTTCTTCCCAACTGCTGTGTCTCAGAACCAAAACTTGAGGGAAAGTTTTAGAAAGCCTGATTTTAGCTTCATGTCTTCTGCCCTGATACAGTAGTTATAAAATCAGTTACAGTTCACTTTGAGTTGCTAAACTCACAAGCCACAGTAAGCTTTCGCCTAATACTACATTTCCTGAGCTTTATAGAAGGATAAATATGCATACATGGGGTTACCTTACCATAAAGAAGCTGTGTCCTCAGCTTCCAGCTAACCTTTCAAAACTGTTCTGGTTTAGAAGGTCAGACCCATAAACTAGCCTGTAGTTCCTCGCTCAGGTGCAGACACGGTAGACACAGCATGCCATATTCATCTTAATTATGTAGTTTCCAAACTAAGAGTGCTATGAGAAGGCACCTCTGAGGTGAGTCTACCAGGCAGGTCTAGGTCAGCCCAGACCTGATGTTAACTCTTTACTTACAATGTCCAATCCAGATGTATCAATAATGAAGATGATATTTTGAATCTTATCTGATGCTTTTGTACATTTAACATTTTCTGATCAATGCATCACTTGTATGGGGTTCTGAGGGGCCAATCACACTCCTTTCCCTCTGAGGTAAGGAAAGTTGAAATATGTGAATTGTACCAAACTGACATATGTGGATCAGTATATGTCTAACTTTTTTCATCTTACCAATCAAGTAAATTAATTGTCTTCCCATGAAGAAGTCTAAAGTGGTACTCTTACTGACCCAAGCATGGGATCAGAAATTGAGACAAAGAATTATGACATCTCTATTTTAGTAAAGTAGGGGTACTGCTACAATAGATCACAATCCAAAGTGCAGTGGGATCCCAAGTAAAGGTGTGTCTGAGACTAGCTGAAGGAGACCAGTTTCCTATCATAGTGAGAATCTGAGCTGAGATAATAAGGATCTAGTGAGAAGAGCAGAAAGAGGGCATTTATGTCATGGGTTAGTAGGTACCAAAGGGCAGCTGAGAAATATGGAGATTGTGAAGAACTCAATGGACAGGTACCGTTTCTCAAAATCCATGTTTACATTATTAAATCAGGACTTTTGCCCACTCAAGGTAACTAACTAATTAATTTATTTACATTTTTAAGGCTTTAAAATTGTATGTAAAGATAGATGCTCTATCTTTACTCAAGAATTCCACTAAGATTTCAGAATTCCTTGAACTAGTCTTTCACTCAACAGGTGTTTATTGAGTGGACACTGAGTCAGGCACTCTTCTTTCTATAAACACAAGGAATACAGCAGTGGACAAGTCAGGAAAGCTCCCTGCCCACATGGAGCTTACATTCTAGAAATTCACTGTCCAATACAGTAACCACCAAAACATGTATGATGGAGCACTTGAAATATGACCAGTGCCAGTAGAGATGTCCTAGAATACAAGAGCGATGTTTACACTCAATATCAAAGACTTCAAAAGAAAAGAATGTGAAATGTCTCAATAAAATGTTAATATTGTTGCATGTTGAAATGATAAAATTTTTATTGTAATGGGTTAAATAAAATGTCTAATTAAATACATTTTATTTGGGTTTTTT
>NW_006997884.1:0-2035 GCF_000164805.1 Carlito syrichta | reverse complement strand
TCTTTAGGGAACACAAGATTTTACAATCCTTGAGCATAAAAATCAAATCTGTTGTATTTACCCAGTGTCTCTAAGACTTTAATTCTTAGGTGAGCCAGGAAGATCTATTTTTACTTAATATTCCATTACAGCTTCAAATGCAGTGCTTTTACATGGTAGATACTAAGGAAATATTTGCTGAGTAGATTAATAATAAATAAATAAAAGAAGACAGGATGCCTTATCTTTAAGACAGTGGATCTTTAAATCCATTATCTTCACTTTGAAAATGAGGTTGGGGCCTGTTAGTTGTCTGTTCAATATCTTTCCTCCCCTCCAGTGTTCACATGAAGGCTCTGTTTTCAGTTCTCAAATCTTATACAGAGTGAAAAACTATATGCAAAACTTTGCCTGAGATTGTCATTTGTGCTGAGAACAGTCTTGGTCTTTGAGACAGATCATTCATAAAACATGTATTGTAATGTCGCTAAAAGTTGAGTATATTTATTCAAAATTCACAATAGATATTCACTCACAAATATACCACAAAGTTTTAAGTTGAAGTAGATTATGCAATTTAAAGGCATGAAAGAATAAAGATGCATGCAACAATTTTGTTACTATACAAGAGAAATTATGGTTGCTTGATTTTGTTTTAATCTTTCAGTAAAAATAAGATATTCTTCACAGGCAGAATGATACAGATATAAATATTTGTATCTAATGTTAAATTAATTAGCAATCAAAAAGATCATGATACATCTAAAAATAAATATTTTGTTTTTATTTAATTTGCCTTGAGCATGAATTTTATTTTTATATTATTTTTCCTAAAGTATTTAATACTTTTTTAGCATCTGACACATTTATAAAAGTGTCAGAGACTATAAAAATATCCTTTCCATTTTATTCTTCAGTAAGTTGTCCAGTAGTTCTAAATGTATAGTTTGGGGCAGAATAGTATTAATATTTATTTGTGAATGTACAATTTAAATAATTCTTTAATGTTTGAAAAATCTGGTGCCAAGCAATAAGATTTGTTTATATTTGTTTAAAATAAACTGTTTCAAGCCTGAGTTAAAAATTATGTTTTCCAAGCATTGCAATATAGCGTGTTTAAGAAGGTTGCTTCAGAGAAAAAAAGACTTCTCATAGGATATAATTTCCCTTGGTTTCATTTATGTGAAGAAAAGAACATACATTCTGTAAATGGGAACATTGCCCATTAACTCAAGAAATGTGTATTTCAATGACAGCTCTGTGGTCTTTTTTAGAAATATAATTGAAAACTTCCTCATATTTTTAGATTATGCAACTAATAAAACTATCATTCTTTACAGTTTTCTATACATAATATAGGGTATGCCATTAAAGTTTTTGTAAGTTATATAAGGTAAATTATAACTATTTTAAGCTATATAAGTTGCCAAAGGCAGTTTTTATAAACCCATGATGATGCCTTGATTTCTGTGAAGGTTGGTTGTCTTTTGGTTTCCCCTATTCAATGTGTGGTTTGTATTTTTCTTATTTGCCATGGGTTACATTTTTCATTTTTCAAATTAAATGATAATTTTCTGCAAATATTTTGTATATTTTGGTAAACGGTACTTTTTGTTATTGTTTCAATCGAAAGTTTACTGAAATGTCCTTTATATTGAGTTTTCTTCTAGTAATTTAGAATTTCGGTCACTCATTTGAGATGTTACATCATTGTTGTCAAACCTCTACTTGAATTTTATTATTTTCTTCATTGTTTTAAATGTAAAGATGAAAATTCCTGGTTTTATTTAGTGTAAAAAAGTTTACTATTTTATATTTTGAAGATTTACAGAAACTTAATTTGATATAAAATAAATTTTGTACTCTACTCAGGAAAAAACATCTTCTAGTATAAGTTTTAAATATATCTTTGTCCTCATATACAGAAAGTTCATAATTAATTCTCTAGTCTGTATTCTTGAAATTACAACTTTTTTATGTTTTTAAAAAGACAAATTTTAGCCGGGCTCGGTGGCTCAGCCTATAATCCCGCGCCTTTGGGAGGCTGAGGTGAGTG
>NW_006997883.1:0-2047 GCF_000164805.1 Carlito syrichta | reverse complement strand
TGGGGCATCTGTGTGGTTTGTAAGCCCTGGTTGTTGTGAATTCTGTCTGAAGAACTTGAGCTTTTTTTCATTGAAGTTTAAGCAAGATCATTTTGTACTTAGTCTTTTTTTTGGAGAAGAACTTGGTTCAGTAGTACTCTCTTTTATCTTGAACATAGTTCTCTTCCATTGGATCTGTATTTTGATCTTTTGCCCTCAAAATTTATGATCCGTATATATACAGTGAAAACTGAAATTTTATTTTTTTCTGCGAAGATGCCTTTGTACTGATTAACACCCTCAAGACTCTTTTTATGACGGCAGGGACTAAGGTCTGTGTCTCGGTGTCTAGCACGAAATAAACAACCAGTGTGATTTTGCTCAGTATGCCGTGACATTATGATTAGGTCGAGGTCCCAAGGGTTTTAAGCCTCGTTGGTGCTTTTGGCGACTGATCTTCACCTCTTTAACTTTATAGCCTTTGGAGCAGAGGATGAGAAGGTGGACCAGAACATAGTGCTTGGGGGAGAGACACAGAATCAAAGCAGGTTCTGGTTTGAGATAAAGGAATGGGGAATAGGGCAGGGATATGCAGGGAGCTGTTGAGTTTTTTTCCCATTTCTTGTGAGACACTTTTTGTTACCTGGCTTGGGGAGTTCAGCCCATCTCGAGTGAGGTAGACGACTTACGGTGTCGCGTTCACTCCAGCACATGAGACTGCACGGCGTTTTACTAAACTCTTGGCTCTCCTCTCCCCCCTTAGGACACTTACTGCAGGATCCCATCGCACCCACCAACTCCACCTGCCAGCACTATGTCTGCAAACCGTGTAAAGGCAAGAGGATGATGATGAAGCCCTCGTGCAGCTGGTGCAAAGACTATGAGCAGTTTGAGGAGAACAAGCAGTTGAGCATCCTGGTGAACTGCTACAAAAAACTGTGTGAATATATAACGCAGACTGCACTGGCCCGGGACATCATAGAAGCGGTCGACTGCTCTTCCGATATTTTGGCTTTGCTTAACGACGGGTCGTTCTTTGGTGAGGAGACAGAAAAGCCCTCCGACTCCTCCTTCACTTTGTGTTTGACACATTCCCCTTTGCCTTCGACCTCAGAGCCCACGACTGATCCTCAGGCTGGTTTGTCTCCGATGTCTGAGAGCACCCTCAGCATTGCCATCGGCAGTTCTGTCATCAATGGCTTGCCTCCTTACAACGGGCTCTCGATAGACAGGTTGGGCATAAATCTTCCTTCGCCTGAACATTCAGACACGACTGATGTGTGCAACACTGTTGACATAAAAACTGAGGATCTGTCGGACAGTCTGCCACCCGTGTGTGACACGGTCGCCACTGACTTGTGCTCCACAGGCATTGATATCTGCAGTTTCAGTGAAGATATAAAACCGGGCGACTCGCTGTTACTGAGTGTTGAGGAAGTGCTCCGCAGTTTGGAAACTGTTTCAAATACAGAGGTTTGTTGCCCTAATTTGCAGCCGAACTTGGAAGCCACTGTATCTAATGGCCCTTTTCTGCAGCTTTCGTCCCAGTCTCTTAGCCATAATGTTTTTATGTCCACCAGTCCTGCACTTCATGGGTTATCATGTACAGCAGCAACTCCGAAGGTAGCAAAATTGAATAGAAAGCGATCCAGATCAGAAAGTGACAGCGAGAAAGTTCAGCCACTTCCCATTTCTACCATTATCCGAGGCCCGACACTGGGAGCTTCTGCTCCTGTGACCGTGAAAAGGGAGAGCAAAATTTCTCTGCAGCCTATAGCGACTGTTCCCAATGGAGGCGCAACACCCAAGATCAGCAAAACTGTGCTTTTATCTACTAAAAGCATGAAGAAGAGTCATGAACATGGATCCAAGAAATCTCACTCTAAAACCAAGCCAGGTATTCTAAAAAAAGACAAAGCAGTCAAGGAGAAGATTCCTAGTCATCATTTTATGCCAGGAAGTCCTACCAAGACTGTGTACAAAAAACCCCAGGAAAAAAAAGGGTGTAAATGTGGGCGTGCTACTCAAAATCCAAGTGTTCTTACATGCCGAGGCCAACGCTGCCCTT
>NW_006997882.1:92260-101055 GCF_000164805.1 Carlito syrichta | reverse complement strand
ATTGAGATTGCAAGCTCATAAAATAAAAGATCCTGTGGCTATGTTTCTGATGTTATTTTTTTCTGGGCTCAGCCTGCCATACTCCCTTTGCTCCAGTCCCTCTTATTGTAGGTGGATTCTGTGTTCTTGTTTGTCTCAAGCCCTTTGGATCAACATGATTGTTAAGGTTTTGCTTTATTTTAACATACCTCAGAAGCAAATCCTCCTCTCCACTCACAATTTTCTCTGTCTTTTTGGACAATGGTTATTCATTTATTAAATAGATTTCTATTGTTGGTAGTACTGCATCCACTACGACTGTAACAGCCCTTACTATCAAAGAGCTTAAAGACCATATGAGAACAAAGAAATGTAAATAAAAAAACCAAAATGTAAACAGAGGATACTTTGGAACAGAAAGGGTATTTGGCCAAATATGATTTATATGCATCCATTTAGACTTATTCTATAGAAAATATGGTCAATTTGCATTCTTTAATTTTGATAAAACTATTGCAGCCCTTCTTGGAGGTACATTTGAATTTAGGGAAAATGTGCTGCAGAAGAATGAAATCCCCTGACTAAATTTTCCCTTATTTTTTCTCGTTTATTTATTAAATAAAAATGAGCATAGTAAACCAAATTCTACCGATCAGTAGCATAATTCTCTTTCGGAAAAATCACCTGTTGAACTGACAGGCTCATGCTGGGAAACACCATTTCTTTCTAATTCACTTCTGTATCCTTATCCTTCACAAAATATCTGACGCTAAGATGTATAATAAGTGTTTTAATATGCAAATAAATAACCAAATTAATGAATACATAGACAGACGACAACCTTTACATTAAAATTGTCACATCTGTAGCTCTTATATATGACATACATACACAGCCACGACACATATAGTAGGGATCACTGATCACTAATTTAGGTAAATAAATTATTCTTAGTTTTTATTAATGACTC
Source organism: Carlito syrichta (assembly GCF_000164805.1). Lineage (NCBI taxonomy): Eukaryota > Metazoa > Chordata > Mammalia > Primates > Tarsiidae > Carlito > Carlito syrichta. The sequence goes on along the minus strand of NW_006997882.1, from coordinate 100,106 downwards.
CAGGTTGCCCTCTAAAGCTTCTGCAATAAGTAAGAGATGGGTAATCATTAAATTAATTAAGCAAAGAGAACTGCCAATTCAGTTCCCACAGAGAGTGTGATGAGTAGCAGAGGCAGCCAGCTTCCCCAGGGTACTCCAGGCATTCCAGCCCTGGGCCAGTGGTTGAGCTGGAGAGTACCAGGACAGGCCATAATCTCTTTTCTGAAGATATCTGAAGGCCTAACTGCAACTGCCTACTGGCCAAGCCGAGGTGTTGCAGCAGCAGATAACCTCTCTCTCCACGGCACCTTGGTGACCTAATGGTCGCAGCCTAAACTTCATGGAGGATAGTTAGGGTTTAGAGGGCCCAAGAAGGCAAGTGTAGAGATGCAAGCTTGGCCACCTATGTGGTCAATAGAACTGTGAAGATTCAGGTCCTGGGGTGGACACTATATTCCAACTGGGTGAGACTTGCCTTGTCCTGACAACAATGGACAAAGGTGTTAACTGTGAAGCTGAGTGGAGCCCCAAACGAGTGGACAAATTAGCAGACATTGGGAAGTTCGTCATAGTTTCATCAGGCCTTGATAATGGAGGAAAGAAATGGTAGAATAACATGCCACATTAGACCAATTGGAAACATTCATCACTTCTTGGGAAGATTTACTAGCCATTTTTAGAAGACCTGTGTATATAACAAGAAATAGTTACTCTCAACTTTCCCCTCAACCTTGTAAAGTAAACATTTGTTGCATCTAGCCCTGTTAGATGTGAAGACAATGCTGATAAAATGGAGTTTAAAAAGTACACGTTTTGTAAATGCCCATTTGTTTTGAAAATATCATAGAAAATAAACGTCTTCTGGAAATGATTTTGAAATGAATTTATTAGACCACTTCTGGGAGCATAACAAGAGTAAGTAGCACATGCCCTCTTTTGTTCAGTGAATTAAAGGACAAGAAGAAGAAGACCTGAGACGGTTATATGCCAAACTAGTCATATTTTGAAGACATGTATATATTATAAACATTTTCTTGTATGTGTATTTTATCTCTCATATATATGAGAAATTAACATATTTATATATGTATACATATAGATGTATATATATTTATACATATGTATACATATATAAATATATATATTTGACAATAAAAAGTACTTTTTTATATATTTAGTCTTTCTAGATGTGCTGAAATGGCAGATATATGTTAAAAGTAGAGGTGGTAAAATAACACATTTCATAAATATCTTTTTGTTAAAATTCACAGAAAACATTTTGGGGGGTAGGTATGGCCAGACCACCTTTGGAATAATATGAATTGTATTTGTGCACTGGTTCAGAGAAGGAGGGAGGACAAGAATATTCAAAGAACTCTATGCCACTGTGCTTATAGTGAGGCAAGATTAACCTTTGCCTATTATGTCTGTGCATTTTGTTTTCTGTATCTGTATATACAGTGTATATAAAGGACATATGGGTCCTTATTTATAATATCTATTCTTTCTAGACATTAAAGAGGTTGTCTGTGTATGACAAAAGTAGAGTTAGCAAACTAATATAATTTGTTTCCCTCTTCTCAATGCCCAGACATATCCCCAGGAATCTGGAATCCCTCTTGTCTAGCTTAGGAGTTTAGACTTCACTTTTCTTCCTGTTAAGGGAACCTGGAACAGTGAAATTTCCCTAACACTACAACAAGACACACCTCTGGATCCTTAGTAGCTGCATATCAGACCCTCCCTCATAGCTGGTGCTTGGTGCTTACCATCAATGGACATGTAGTTTGAACTGTCTGGTCCAAGACCCTGCCCATCTTGATCCATCTTTATCCAGGGTTGAACCAAGTATTCAGACCATTGTGCACTTCACAGAATAACTCACTAGTCTGAGACAATGGAAAGCTTCTCCCGGTAAACAAGAATCAAGTAAATACCCATCCATATTGGCAGTAACCAGCTCTTACCTATAGGTGCCATCTGATGGCCTGCAGATTGGATGACACAACACAGTATGAAACCTGCTAATAGCAGCATACACCATTGAGAAACAAGATAAGCTTTCCAAGACCCATGCCACCACAGCCCCATAGTCCATGCCCTCAGTACATTGTTGCTACAATTAACACTCAAAAAAGTCTACATATGCGGCTACTTATAACCAAGGAAATGATACAATTAGTCTCCATACTTCAAAGGAGAAATAATTAGAGAAAAAACTCTAAAATTATATTTTAGAAATCGGTTTTACCACTCCAAAAGGGAGTAACAACAAATCCTAACCAAAATGAAATTCTTGAAATGTCAGATAAAGAGGTCAATATATTGATTTTAAAGAGTTCAGTGATATACAAGGGAAAGCTCATAACCAACATAAAGAAATAAGTAGAACAATTCAGGGTATAAAATGAGAGACTGATACCATTAACAACAATAATGACAAACCAAAATGAAAACTCATTGAAGGAAATACAAAACACAGTTGAAAGCTTTAAAATTAGGCTAGACCAGGTGGAAGAAAGAATCTCAGAGCTGGAAAACTGGTCTTTAGAATTAACCCAATCAGCAAAAAATAAAGAAAAAAGATGTAAAAAGAGTGAAAACAGACTTTGAGAAATTTATATAAAGTAACCAAATGTATGACTTATAAGCATTTTAGAGATAGAAAAATTCAAACTAAATGTATAGAAAATATATTTTAGGAAATAATTCAATAAAACTTCCCTGGTCTTGAGAGAGATTATCTAAAAGCTAGAAGTTCAAAGAACTCCTTTGAGATACTTCTAAACAAGAACTTCACAAAGGCAAATACTTGTCAGATCTTTCATGTCAAAGTGAAAGAAGTTTCATAAGAACAGAAGAGAGAAGCACTGAATCACTTCAAAGAAAAAGACTTTAGACTAACAGCCAATTTCTCAGCAGAAACTCCGCAAACCAGAAGAGAATGAGGGCCTATTTTGAATTTCCGTGTTGGAAAAATAAAGGCCAACCTAAAATTGTATATCCTACCAAACTAGACTTCGTAAATGAAAGAGAAATAAAGTCTTTCTCTGACAAACAAACAGACATTAGGGAAAATGAGGCATCCCTAAACCAGCTCAATAAGAGATGCTCAAAGCAAAATGACAACAGTTGTCATAAATTTCACATATGTATAAAGCTCACAGATCTAGAAAGTAAGTACACATTTGAAAGACAGATAGCTTAGAACACTACAGCAAGAACAAAAGCTCGCATATTAATGTTAGCCATGAACATAAATAGTGAAAACACCCCACTTAAAAAATATAGAGCAACAAACTTGGCAAAAAAGTTTGGCAAAAAAAAATTATTTGCTGCCTACAAAAGACCCAACTGCTAGTCAAAGACAGTCACAGATAAAAAGTAAATGGGTGGAAGAAGATATATCATATGAATGTAAAACAAAAATGAGCAGGAGTAGCCATCCTCAGATTAGATACCACAAACATTAAAGCAACAGCAGAAAAAACAAAAAGATAAGCATAATATAATAATAAAGAGTGCAACTATTTAAGAAGATTTAACTATTTTAAATATATAGCACCCAACAGCAGAACATCTAAAATCATGAAGCAAGTACTACTTGACCTTAGAAAACATGTTGATAGCAATGCAAAATAGTGGGGGACTTCAGTACCCAACTGACATCACCAGACAGATCATAGAATCACACAGTCAACAACGACAATAATAACAACAACAAAACATTAGAGTTGAACTGGTTTATACATCAAATAGACCTAACAGATTTCTACAGAACTTGCCACCCAATGATTGCATTCTACTTATCTCCATGCTCAATATTCTTCAAAATCAACCATACGCTTGGCCATAGGCAAATCTCAATAAATTCAAAACCATAAACATTACACCAAAAAATGTAAACGAAAAAAATTACACCAAAAATCTTGTCAGACACAATTGAGTAAAATTAGAAATAAAAACAAAATGGAACTACCAAGACTACAGTAAAAAACTAAGAAGAATCCTTGAAACTACAATGCCACATGAAAACTGCACAACTTGCTCATGAAAGGCCCTTAAGTAAACAATGAAATTGAGGGCAGAAATTAAAAATAAATTGTTGAAATAAATGAAAATAGTAACACATCATACCAATACCTCTGAGAGAGAGCAAAATCAGTGCTAAGTGGAAAGTTTATTGCATTAGATGCATGCATCAAAAAGAGAGAAAGATCTGAAATCAACAGTTTAACCTTGTACCTCAAGGAACTAGAAAAAAGAGAACACTACAAACCCAAAGTTAGCAAAAGAAAATAAATAACAAACATCAGAGTACAACTAAATGAAACTGATACCAGAAAATATGAACAAAAGATCAATAAATCAAAAATTAGGTTCTTTGAAAGGATAAATAAAATTGATAGACCACTAGTTTTACCAACCAAAAGAAAGTAATAGAGGTACATTACAGCTGATACTTTAGAAGAGCAAAAGATCATCAGAATTAACACTTCTAAGACAACAAACTGAAAGCTCTAGAGGAAAAGGTTAAATTTTTGGAAACATACAACCTCCCAAGACTGAACAAACAAAAACAAAAAAACCTCAGGGTCAGATTTAGAACTGATTCTTTTTTCCTTTAAAACAAGTCTCACTCTGTCACCCTGGTTGGAGTGCAGAAATGCAATCATATCTCACCATAGCTTGATGTTCCTAGGCTCAGGTAATCCTTCCACTTCAGCCTCTTAAGAAGCTGGGAATACAAGTACATGCCACTATGACCAGCTAATTTTTTAAATTATTATTTTTTTGTTGAGACAGGATTTCACTATGTCATCCAGACTGGCCTTGAAGTCCTGAGTTCAAGCAATCCCTCTGCCTCAGTCTCCCAAAATACTGAGATTATAGGCAAGAGCCACCAAGCCCAGCCCATATTGAATGTTATCAGATGTACAAAGAAGGGCTAGTATCAATCTTACTGAAAAGATTTCAAGAAAATGAGAAGGAAGAACTCCTCTCAACTCAATCTACAAAACCAGTATCACACTGACACTAAAATCAGGCAAGAACACAACAAAAAAGAAAATTACAGACCAGTATCCCTGATGAACATAGATGCAAAAAGTCTTAGCAAAATACTAGCAAACCAAATTCAATATCACAGCAAAAATTATATATCAGAATCAAGTGTATATCATTCCAGGGATGCAAGGATGGTTTACTATCTGCAAATCAATAAATGTGGTTCACCATATGAACAGAAGCAAAAATAAAACGCATATAATCATCTCAATAGACACAGAAATGACAATTGATACAATTTAATAGCTATTCAAGAGAAAAACCCTCAAAAAACTAGGCATTGAAGGAGCATATCTCAAAATAGTAAGAGACATATATGATAAACCTATAGCTAACATCATGCTTATTAAGGAAGAGTTGAAAATATTTTCCTTAAGGCAGCAGTCCCAATCTTTTTACCATTAGAGACTGGTTTTGTGGAACACAATTTTTACACAGATGGAGTGTTGTGTGATGCGCAGTAAAATCTCACTACTAATGTTAATCTGTATTTGCAATCAATCCCTAGAACCAGCATCAACACCTCAGCTCTAATTTAGATAACCAAGCATTAGATTCTCATTAGGAGTGTACAACCAGATTCCTCACATACATGGTTCACAACAGGCTTCACAAATGTATAAAAATCCAATGCCACCAGTAATCTGAAAGAACATGGAGCTCAAGTGGTAATGTGAGTGATGGGGAGCGGCTGCAAATACAGATGAGGCTTTACTAGTTTGACTGCTGCTAACCTCACAGAACTGGAAATCCTAGCAAGAGCAATCCAGAAAGAGTGAGAGATAAAACACATTCAAATTGGCAAGGAGGAAGCCAACCTATCTCTGTTTGACACATGATTGTGTACCTAGAAAACCATAAAGACTCCTCCAAGAGGCTTCTAGACCTGATAACTGACTTCAGAAATATTTCAGGATACAAAATCAACATATAAATATCAGCAGCAACTCTTTTTTGTTGTTTTAAATTAGTTCATTTATGAATTTATTGCATATCTACTATACCTGATAGCTCAAAATGAACTGTCCAATGACAGAGTCATGTGAGGAAGATAAACACAAAAGTCAACTGGAAGAGAAATGCCATAGTAAGAGAGCATCTTTCAGAACAGAGGTCTGTGACTGCCTAGGGGAAGGGGAGGCTCTACAGAGGAGGACCCTGAACACAGAGTTCACCCACCTGGGAGGCTGTGTCCACGCTCCCTCCTGTTCTTTCCCTCAGCTCTAAGATAGTGAGTGCTCTTGAGGTTTTCTCTCACTGGTCTCACACTTCCTTTTCATCCTCTGGAGGCTTCTTGCCACTTACTTCAGTTCCCTGGGTGGTCTCCTCCTCCCATTCCCCTTGAGAAATCTCAGCATAACTGAGACTCACTGTCTTTTTAAAAAAAATTTTATTATAAAGATGTGGGGTACATTTCAGGGTTAGGCATATAAATGTTTATCATGTAGGTACCCTTGTTGAGGTATGCCACTCCCTCCCCTAGAAGTTTTCCTCAATGGCCAATCCCATACCCTCTCCTCTGACAGTTTCCCACTACTGCCAATCTCTTTCTTATGGCATTATAATTATTCAAGGCTCATTTATGAGTGAGAACATATGGAACTCTGTTCTTTGTTTCTGTGATAGATCACTGAGTATGATTTACTCCAAATCCATCCAAGTTGCTGCAAAATCCATATATTTGTCCTTATTTATGGCTGTATAATATTCCATTGTGTATATGTACCACATTTTTTTTATCCAGTGAAGCTTTGATGGGCAACACAGTTAGTTCCATGTTTTTGCTATGGTGAATAGAGCTGCAACAAACATACATGTGCAGGTATCTTTTTTGTAGAATGATTTGAGTTCCTCTGGGTATATTCCCAATAGAGGAATTTCTGGGTCATATGGAAGGTCAATTTCTAGTGCTTTCAGGAATCACCACACTGTCTTCCAAAGAGGTTGTACTAGTTTGCATTCCCATTAGCAATGTAGAAGCATTCCTTTTTCTCCACATCCTCTCCAGCATCTGTTGTTTGTTTTTATTATTGATGGCTATTCTTACAGGGGTTAGGTGGTATCTCAATGTGGTTTTGGTTTGCATTTCTCTGATAATGAGTGAGGCTAAGCACTTTTTCATGTGTCTGCTGACTGCCCATATACCTTCTTTTGAGAAGCGTCTATTCACGTCTTTTGCCCACTTTTTAAAGGGGCTGTTTGTTTGTTTATTTTTTCCTTTCGGCATGTTTGAGTTCCTCATAGACTTAGATGTTAGGCCTTTGTCGGATAAACAGTTGGCAAATTTTTTTTCCCCATTCTGTGGCTGTCTCCCTGCTCTCTTGATGATTTCTTTTGCTTTGCAGAAGCTCATTAATTTGACGAGGTCCCACTCATCTATGTTATTGCTTAAGGTATTGACCTTTAGGGCTCTGAATAGGAATTGATTTTCAGTTCCAATTTCCATAAGGGTGTCTCTTCTGTTTTCTAAGATTCTTATAGCTTGAGGTTTTATGTTTAGGTCTTTGATCCACTTAGAGTTAATTTTTTGTGTATGGTGATAGGTAGGGCTCCTGTTTCAATCTTCTGCATGTGGTCAGCCAGTTTTCCCTGCAACATTTGTTGAATAGGTTCTCCTCTCCCCAGTTGTTGCTGTTGGAGGCTTTGTCAAAGATGAGTTCATTGAAGAATTGAGGCTTTGCTTTTGGAATCTGTATCATCTTCCATTTGTCTATGTGCCTTTTCTTGTACCAATACCAGACTGTTTTGATTACTGTAGCCTTATAGTAAAGTTTGAAGTCTGGAAGTGTGATACCTTCTG
>NW_006997882.1:87954-92095 GCF_000164805.1 Carlito syrichta | reverse complement strand
CCTTTTTTTTTTTTTTTTTTTTTTTTTTTTGCTAAAGATTGTTTTATACTTTTCATTGTAAAAGTCTTTCACTTCTCTCATTAAGAAGATGTCAAGATATTTCATTGTTTTGGTGTCTATGGGATTGTGCTTTTTATTTGGATATTTGCCTGCTTATTGTTAGTGTAATGGAATGCAACTGTCTTTTGCACATTTATTTTGTACCCTGAGACTTTTCCAAAGTCCTTTGTCAGTGCAAGCAGGTTTTAGACAGATTCTGTTGAATTTTCAAGTATAGGATCATATCTTCAGCAAAGAGCGATAACTTGACTTCCCCTTTTCCTATTTGGATACCCCTGGTTTCCTTCTCTTGTCTAATTGCCTGAGCTAGGACTTCCAACACAATATTGAACAAGAGGGGTAAGAGTGTCTTGTTCCAGTTTTCAGGGGAAATGATTCTAATTTCTGTCCATTTAGCAATATGTTAGCTGTGGGTTTGCCATAGATGGCACTTACTATTTTGAGGTATGTTCCTTCTATGCCTAGGTGTTTGAGGGTTTTTATCAAGAAGGGATGCTGGATTTTATCAAAAGTTTTTTCTGCATGTAATGAGATAATCATGTGGTTCTTGTTTTTATATCTGTTGATGTATTGAATGATATTTTTGGTGCAAATGTTGAACCAGCCCTGCATCGTGGGCATGAAGCCTACTTGGTCATGGTGGATGATTTTTGAGTTGTGTTTTTTTATCTGATTTGCTAGAATCTTGTTGAGGATTTTTGCACTATGTTCATAAAGGATATGGACCTGTAGTTCTCTTTCTTTGTTGGATCTTTGCCCAGTTTGGGTATCAGTGTAATATTAGTTTTGTAAAACAATTTGGAGAGAATTCTATCTTTTTCAATTGCCTGGAATACTTTCAATAGGATTGGTATCAGTTCCTCCTTGCTCTTTTTGTGTAATTCTGCTGGAGAGCCATCCAGTCCAGGGCTTTTTTTTTAGGTAGTTTTTGTATGACAGAGTCAATTTCCTGGGTTGTTATTGGTCTATTTAGGGTCTCCATGTCTTCTTGTTTTAACCTGGGGAGATTGTGTGATGTCAGAAAGTCCTCCATTTCATCTAGGTTATCAAGTTTGTTTCCATATAGGTGTATATAGTAATCTCTGATAATATTTTGTGTTTCTTCGGGTTCAGTTGTGATTTGATCTTTTGTATTTATGATTGTGTTTATTTGGGCTTTTTTCTCTCTTTTTCTTGTTCATTCTGGCTAGGGGCCTATCAATCTTGTTAATTCTTTCAAAGAATCAACATTTTGTTTTTTTGATGTTTTCTATGATATTTTTGTATTCTATGTCCTGTATTTGGACTCTTATTTTTGTGATTTGTATTCTTCTGCTAAAGATGAGGCTTTGGTGGTCTTCTCTTTCTAGCATCCTTAGGTGATTAGTTAGGCTCTCCAAATGTGATCTTTTCATTTTCTTGATGTGTGCTCATAGAGATATAAATTCCCCCCTTAGGACTGATTTCATGGCATCCCAGAGGTTTTGGTAAGATATTTCTTCATTTTCATTTGTTTCCAGGAATCTTTCAATTTCATCTTTGATTTCAGTGTTGAACCAGTTGTTGTTCAGCATCATGCTGTTTAGTGTACATGTCTTTGTGGGCTTTGGGGAAATGTTGTTGGTTTTGATATTTATTTTTATTCCACTGTGGTCTGAGAATGTGCATGGCAAGATTTCAGCCTTATGGAATTTTTTATGCTTGATTTATGGACAAGGATGTGATCAATCTTGGAGTATGTTCTATGTGGTGATGAGTAGAATGTATATTCTGTAGCTGTTGGGTGGACTAATCTGTAGGTATCTACTAAGTTCATTTGGTCAAGTGTCAAGTTTAGGTTCTGGATATCCTTGTTGATTTTTTGCCTCAATGATCTATCTAGGACTGTCAGTGGGGAAGTCCCCTGCTATAATAGTGTTAGAGTCAAAAACTTTTTTTAGTTTATTTAGTAGCTGCTTTATAAATGCTGGTGCTCCTGTGTTGGTTGCATATATGTTTAGGATGGAAATTTCTTGTTGATGGATTGAAACTTTTATTATTATGTCATATCCTTTTGCATCTTTTTAAATTTTTGATAGCTCAAAGGTTGTTGTGTCTGATATTAATATTGCAACTTCTGCCTTCTTTTGTGACCCATTTGCCTGGAAATTCATTTTCCATTTTTTAACTTTGAGTCTGTGCACATCTCTTGTAGTGAGATGAGTATCCTGGATGCAGCAAATAATGGGGTCATGGTTTCTTATCCAGTCCACCATTCTGTGTCTTTTCAGAGGTGCATTTAGTCCATTCACATTCAGGTTAATTATTGAAATGTGGGGGTTTATCCCTGGCATGATCAGCAGCATTTCTATACATCAGTAACACTCAAGATGAAACCAAATTAAAAGATCAATCCTGTCTACAATAGCCACACACACACACACACACACACACACACACACACACACAGAGAGAGAGAGAGACACACACACACACACACACACACAGAGACACACACACACACACACACACACACAAATATGTTTAACCAGAGATGCAAAAAATCTCTACAAATATGACTAGAAAACACTGTTGAAAGAAATTATAGATGACACAAATGGAAGAACATCCCTGCTCATGGATTAGAAGAACACATTTTTTAAAATGACCCCTTTTCCCAAAGCAATTGAGAGATGCAATATAATCCTTATTAAAATACCAAAATCACTTTTCACAAAACTAGAAAAAACAACTCTAAATTGTAAATAGAATCAAAAAAAGAGCCTGAATAGTCAAAGCAGTTCTAAGTAAAGGAAACAAAAATGGAGTCATTATACAATCTAAATTTAAATTACATCATAAGACTCTAGTAACTAAACGTTTCATGAGACTGGTACAAAAATAGAATATTGGAACAGAATAAAGAACCCAGAAATAATGCCACAAATCTACAAACCAACTGATATTTGATAAAGTCAACAGAAATAAACAATGAGGAAAAGATACCTTATTCAATAAATTGTGCTGGGAAAAGTGACTAGCCATATGTGGATGAATAAAACTGGAGGCTTGCTTCTCATCATATAAAAACATTAATTGAAAAAGGATTAAAAACTTAAATGCAAAACCTGAAAATACAAGAATCCTAGAAGAAAACCTAGGAAATACTTTCTAGACATCATCAGCCTAGACAAAGAATTTATAATAAAACCCCAAAAGCAATTGCTACAAAAACAAAAGTAGACAACTGGGATTAGTTAAACTAAAAAATTTCTGCACAGCAAAGAAAAAATTAACAGAGTTAACAGAAAACCTATGGAGCAAGAACAAAAAATATTTGCAATGTATGCCTCAAAGAACAAATAAACATAATCTACAAGAAACAAACAACATTAAAACAACAAAATCACTTCATCAGAAAGTGAGCAAAGGAGATGAATACACACTTCTCAAGAGAATACACACAAGTAGCCAATAAACATATTTTTAAAATATTCAATATCACTAATTATCATGAAATGAAAATTAAAAGCACAATGAGATATCATCTTACACATATCTGAATGGCTATTACTTTTTTTAATCTATATTTTTTATTATGATATTGGGGGGTACAGTTAACGGTTAGGTATACAAATATGCTTCGTTCAGGCACCCTTGTTGATAAGGTGTTTCCCCAACCCAGACAGATATTTACAAGCATTAATCGCATCTCCCTTCCCCTCCCCCCCACAGTTTCCCACCAGTGTAAGTCATTTTCTTATATTATTACATTGGATGTTCAAGGTCCATTATCTGAGTGAGAACATGTGATACTCAGATCTTTGATTCTGTGAGAGGTCACTGAGTATTATAGACTCTAGTTCTATCCAGGTTGCTGCAAAATTCATGATTTTGTTCTTTTTTATGGCTGCGTAGTATTCCATCATGTATATGTACCACATTTTTTAAATTCAGTCCTCTTTTGATGGACAGCATGGTTCCTTCCAGGTTTTTGCTATTGTGAACAGTGCTGCGATAAACATATGCATGCAGGTATCTTTTTTATAGAGTGATTTGAGTTCTTCAGGGTATATTCCCAGTAGGGGGATTGCGGGGTCATATGGGAGGTCAATATTTAGAG
>NW_006997882.1:86035-87646 GCF_000164805.1 Carlito syrichta | reverse complement strand
CATCTCCCTGATGATTAGTGAGGTTGAACATTTTTTCATGTGTCTGTTGGCTGCTTGGATGTCTTCCTTTGAGAAGTGTCTGTTCATATCTATTGCCCATTTTATAATGGGTTTTTTTTTTTTTTCCAGCACATTTGAGTTCCCTGTAGATCCAAGATGTTAAGCCTCTGTCAGACCTGGAGTTGGCAAATACTTTTTCCCAGTCTGTAGGCTGTCTCCCTGCTCTCTTGATGGTTTCTTTGGCTTTGCAGAAGCTTTTCAGTTTAATGAGGTCCCACTTGTCTATCTTATCTCTTATGGCCTGTGGGTTTCGGGTTTTGTTCAAGAACTGGATGCCAGGTCCAATTTCCATGAGGGTATGTCCTTCATTTCTAAGGTTCTTATGGTTTGAGGTTTTACATTTAGGTCTTTGCTTCATTTGGAGTTAATTTTTGTGTATGGGGATAGATAGGGGTCCTGTTTCAATCTTCTACATGTGGTCAGCCAGTTTTCCCAGCCACAAATCTACAAACAAACTGAATAGGTTCTCCTCTCCCCAGTGGTAGGTGGTGGAGGCTTTGTCAAAGATGAGTTGGTTGAGAAATTGAGGTTTTGCTTCTGGAATCTCGATTCTATGCCATTGATCTATATGCCTGTTCCTGTACCAATACCAAGCTGTTTTGATTATTGTAGCTTTATAGTAAAGTTTGAAGTCTGGTAATGTGACACCACCTGCTTTATTTTTTGTTTTGTTTTTTTTTGTTTTTTTTTTTGCTGAGGATTGTTCTGGTTATTCTTGGTCATTTGTGTTTCCATATGAATTCCTGTGTTGTTTTTTCTAGGTCTGAGAAGAATGTTGCTGGCAAATTGATGGGTATTGCATTAAATCTATAGATTGCCTTAGGTAAGATGGACATCTTCACAATGTTGATTCTTCCAATCCGTGATCATGGGATACTTTTCCACTTGTTTGTGTCATCTTTTATTTCTTTGAGCAGTCTTTTGTAGTTTTCATTGTAAAGGTCTTTCATGTTTCTGGTTAGGAAGATGCCAAGGTATTTCATTTTTTTGGTGGTTATTGTGAATGGAATTGTGGTTTTTATTAGAATTTCTGTTTGTTTATTATTGAGGTAAAGAAATGCGATTGTCTTTTGCACATTTATTTTATATCCTGAAACTTTGACAAAGGCCTTTATCAGTGTAAGGAGGTTTTTGACAGATTCTCTTGGGTTTTCAAGGTACACGATCATGTCATCTGCAAAGAGAGATAGCTTGACTTCCTCTTTTCCTATTTGAATACCCCTGATTGCCTTCTCTTCTCTGATTACTCTAGCCAGGACTTCCAATACTATATTGAGCAGGAGGGATGAGAGTGGGCATCCTTGTCTTGTTCCAGTTTTCAGGGGAAATGGTTTCAGTTTTTGTCCGTTTAGGAGTATGCTGGCTGTGGGTTTCTCATAGATGGCTTTTACTATTTTGAGGTATGTTCCCTGTATGCCTAGATGTTCAAGGGTTTTTATCAAGGAGGGGTGCTGGATTTTATCAAAAGCTCTTTCTGCATCTAATGATATAATCATGTGGTTTTTGTTTTGACATCTGTTGATGTATTTAATTACATTTATGGTTTTACGA
>NW_006997882.1:84984-85717 GCF_000164805.1 Carlito syrichta | reverse complement strand
TCTCTTTCTTTGTTGGGTCTTTACCTGGCTTGGGTATCAATGTGATGTTGGCTTCAAAAATGATTTGGGGAGAGTTCCATCTTACTCAATTGCCTGGAATACCTTCAGTAGGATTGGTATAAGCTCCTCCTTAAATGTCTTGTAGAATTCTGCTGGAAAGTCATCTGGTTCAGGGCTTTTTTTTGTAAGTAGTTTTCTTATTACGTAGTCAATTTCCTTGACTGTTATTGGTCTATTTAGGGTCTTAATTTTTTCTTGTTTCAACCTAGGCAGGTCGTGTAATGACAGAAAGTCCTCCATTTCTGAAAGATTTTCAAGTTTGTTTCCATACATGTGTACATAGTAGTCTCTAATGATCTTTTGTATTTCTTCAGGATTAGATGTGACTTCATTTTTTGTGTTTCTGATTGTGTTTATTTGGGTTTTTTCTCTCTTTCTCTTGGTCAGTCTAGCTAGGGGGCCATCAATCTTGTTTATCCTTTTGAAGAACCAGCTTTTTGTTTCCTTGATTTTTTGTATTATCTTTTTGTCTTCTATGTCCTGGATTTGGGATTTTATTTTGGTGATCTGGATTCCTCTGCTGAAATTAGGGTTTTTGTGGTCTTGCTTTTCCATGTTTTTTAGGTGGCTTCTTAGGCTGTTAATCTGTGATCCTTCCATTTTCTTCATGTGCGTTTGTAGGAATATAAATTCCCCTCTTACTACAGTTTTCATGGTGTCCCAGAGATTTTGG
>NW_006997882.1:50787-84709 GCF_000164805.1 Carlito syrichta | reverse complement strand
AGGTGAGTCTCTTGAAGGCAATAGATTGTTGCCTGGTGATATTTTATCCATTTTTCCATTGTATGTCTTTTCAGTGGTGCATTTAGTCCATTCACATTCAAACTAGTTATTGTAATGTGAGAATTGATCCCTATCATAATGTTTTTACAGAGTTGTTTTTCTTCCTGTTTGTGTATTGTCTTTCTTTTAGTTTTAGAGTTGGATCATATGTGTTTTTAATCTTTTGCCTGTACTCTTGTGAAGAACGCTGCTGTTCCTTTTTCCTTTTCTTCTGTGTTCAATACTTTCTTAAGTGTTTCTTGTAAAGATGGTCTGGTGGCAGCATAGTTCTTAGGGATTGAATATCTGGGAAAGATTTCAATTCTCCCTCACTGATGAAGCTTAGTTTGGTTGGGTAGGTTACTCTCGGTTGAAATTGTTTATCTTTTAGAACTTTGAGGATAGGGTTCCAAGCTCTCCTAGCCTGGAGCATTTCTATAGATAAATCTGCTGCTATTCTAATTGGACTTCCCTGGTACGTAGTCTTATTTCTCTAGCAGCCTTTAGGATTTTTTCTTTTATACCTACTTTGTTCAGATGATTTATTATATGTCTGGGAGTTGGCCTTCTCATTTTTTGTCTTGCAGGGGTTCTCTGAATCTCTTGTGTTTGAATTTTTTCATACTTGATGAGATGAGGGAAGTTTTATTGAATGATTTCATGAAATGTTTGTTCCAGTGTGGGCTCTGTTTCTCTCTCTGCCTCAGGAAGGCCAATTACTCTTAGGTTTGGTCTCTTGAAGTGATCATTCATCTCTTGAAGGTTTTCTTCTGTCTTTTTGAGCTTCTTGTCTATACTTTTGACAGTTTGGGTTAGTTCTGTGTTTTGGTCTTCGAGCTCTGAGATACTTTCTTCTGCTTGGCTAATTCTTCTTTCCATTCTTATTAGTTTGTTATTTATTTCCATCGCAGTATTCTTTACTGCTGTTATTTCTGACATTAGCTCCTTTCTATTTTCCTCTTGTCTCTCCTCAATTTTTTAAATTTTCTCTATTAATGTCTTGATGTCTGGGTTTGTTGCATGTGACCAGTCATTTGGGGGCTCTTCATTGTTTGTGTTCCAGAATCTGTTTTCTCAGTGTCTGATGTCCCAGGGGTCTGTGTAAGACCTATATTCTTCTTTTGGTTTTTCTTCAGTTGTGTGGGCTTCCCCCCCTACTTTTTCCTTCCCTCCACATCACCGTCTTCTTTAATTATGTTATTCAGGGGTAGAGGATTGGTTTTACTTCTGTTTGTTCAATCTCCTAATCTTTATGTATGTCCTCTTACTTTGTACAATTCTGGAGTTGTACTGTAGGTTGGGGGTGGTCTTTTTGCAGTTTTGAGATTTACTTAAGGAGGGAGCTGTGATTAAAAATCTATCTGCAGGTTCTGGTATTCGCCGACAGGTGTATGGATAATCTGAAACCCACTTCCCACTGCCTTGGAATCTGTCCATGCAGTGGGGCTGTAGGTTTACTCCCTGAAATAAAATGTGGTTAGCAGAGGGAAGAGAATGAAGCAGACAGTGGGGGGAAGAGGGGGATGGAGAGATAGAGGTGTAAGGGGGGAAACAAACGAGTGTACCAACAATGGAGAGAGAGACCTATACTGAAACAGATAAAAACAATAGACCCCAGCTACAGATTAATCAACTCCCATACAAAAAAAATAAAACATACAATGATGCTAACATACAATCTAAACAACCAAGTTATTGGTGTGCTGTTCCTCTATACAAAGATATGGTTTACAGAGAGGAGAAAAGAGAAGAAAAGGAAGGGGGAAAAAAGAAAAAAAAAGGAACAATACTATAGGAATAGAATTAAGTCATTAAACTAACAGAACCAATCAAGCATACTCTGAGACTTTTTGTTTAAGTCCAATGTCCTATCAGCTCTGATTTCTAGCTTTCTTTTCAAGCTGGTAAATTAGTTTGCAGTTAGGGTCAGTTGCCCCTGGCCTGCTGTGAAGGACAGTTCAGATCACCCTCCATTCACCACTCTGGCCTGTGTCTGTTCCTCAAACTTGTTTCTCTCATTTCGGTGTTGTTACTTTAAATCACCAGCACGTAGTGCTATCTCAGCTGCTGACCCCAGAGGGGGTGGGGCTGGACAGGAACCAGAGTCCGGAGATGGAAGCCTGCCTCAGGGCACACAGGAGGAGACCCACGGCAGACAGGACATCACAGTCACAGGAGAGGTGGCAGCAATCCCAGCAGATCTTGCCTGCAGGGGCTTCAAGGATTGAAGTTGTGATTCACATCAGGCACTGGTGGTTCAATGTGCTATGTCTGCCCCGGAGGCTGCAGCGGCGCCGGCGGCTGCTTTGTCTGTGCTACAGTGGCTGTTCGGATGGCTGCAAAGCCCCAGTGGTGGCAATGGCTGAGCTCCGTGTGAAGAGCAGGCTGCGATGTTGGGTCTGCATCCCCCGAGGAGAGAGCCAGAGACCCTTTGTGTTCTCCTTTCGGCTATTACTAAAAAGTCAAAAAACAACAGATGTTGGTGCAGTTGCAGAAAAAAAAGAAACACTCATTCACTATTGGTGTGATTGTAAACTAGTTCAACCTCTATGGAAAACAGTATGGAGATTTCTTAAATAATGAAAAATAAAGTTACCATTCAACCCAGCAATTATACTACTAATGATCTACCCAAAAGAAAATAAATTAATATATAAGAAAGGTATTTGTACTCATATGTTCATTGCAGCACTAATCACAATAGCAAAATTACAAAATCAACTTAAGTGGCCAACAATGATTGATTAGATAAAGAAAATGTGGTGTATATACACGGAATACTGTGCAATTAAAAAAAATAATGTCTTTTTTTACTTTATAGAAACGTGGTGGAGATGGATAACATCATCTTAAGTGACCTAACTCAGGAATATAAAATCAAGCACCTTATGTGTTTTCACTTATATGTTGGAACTAAATGGCCACAAAGGTAGAAACAATAGACAATGGGGTCACTAAAAGCAGCAAAGTGAGCAGAAGGCTTAGAGTTCAGAAGTTACCTAATGGTATAATGTTCACCATCTGGGTAATGGTTCACCTGAAGACCAATCTCTGCCACTACACAAACAAATGTGTTTGTGTCCCCTGAATAAAATAAAATAATTACTTTAAACATATGGTCACACTCAGCATAGTCTGAATAACACAATGCCAGTATATTAAGTTCATGCAATATTATAATACATTATAATCATTAAGAGGATATGATGGGGCAACCCACTCAGGTCCCCTTCCACTGTGGAAGCTTTTCTGTCTTCTCAATAAATTTTGCTTTCAAAAAAAAAAGAAAAAATATGATGCTTTTATTATCAAAACAAAAATTTTCATTTTTATATTTAAACAGTTTTCCCCAAAAGGATATCTTTCTTCTGTTTCTATAGAGAAATACAATTAAATCTATAGATAAACATATAACATGCCCTGTTTCTGATACTCAACCATGTTTAAATCCACTCTGGATGCTTTCCCATTGGTGTAACCAAATCTTAGAAGCTAAATGAGACCACAGTAAAAGACAACCAAGCATCTTCTCCATATTGAATAAGCTCAAAATATGCTTGAAAATTTCAGAAAAGTATAATGTTATTTTAGGCATACCATGATGGATAAATTCATCAGCTTACAAACAAAAGAGTAGATGTCTTTTCTGTTAAAGTTATAGAAATTTCTTAGTTCATGGGTGCATAATAAATTAATACAAATATTCAAATATTAAAGTCTCTAAGAAATATCTGTCCCTGAAATGCTTTTGCAGCACCATGCAAAATAAGAATATATACCAAAGTTGAATACAAATGATGCAAGACCAGTTTGGCTATACTGATGATTTGAGATTTTGCATGAAGTTCAAGACAGAGTAGAAGGTGTGCTCCTGCAGAGTACTCCTGAGTTAAGTAATAGATACTTAGAAGACAGAGAATGAAGGTGAAATGTAGAGGTGAACTTAAAGTATACAAAAATAAATACTAAAGAAAATAAAGAAATTTTAGAGAAGCCCAGGCAACTGAAAGTGCTGTAATTGAATATTTCTAAATCTTGAAAGAAAACAAGAATCCTTCTGACATCAAGACACATAACAGTCTGTGTGGATAAAATTATGAGGGAACCCCTAAAAACCAGAATTCCTTTTTTTTTTTTTTTTTTTGGTTGGGAGCCTCTTTGTAGTACACTCAGAATTTGTTCCTTTGGAACAAATGGTCAACAAATTTTTATCTGGAAGGAAGGAATGTCCCAAGTTGTGACAAACAGGTGACTGGTGCATCCACCATGACAATGCACCTGCCCACGCTGCGCTGAGTGTTCAGCAATTTTTGACCCAAACCAACTTTACCCCCATGGCCCACTCTTCATATATTCACCCAATCGATCTCACCCCAAGGGATTTTGTTTTGTACTTCAGATTTTAAAAAACTCCTCAAATGCAAATATTTTGCCAGTGTGGAAGAGGTGAAATAAAAAATATCAGAATCATTAAAAGGCATCTGAATTGGAGAGTTCAAAAAGTGTCTTGAGCAGTGGATAAAGTGTCTCAATAGATGTATTGCAGCATATGAAGAGTACTTTGAAGGTGACTGAAATTTAAACATACAAGAATAGATTCACAATTTTTTATAAATAAATTCTGGGTTTTGGGAGTACACCTTCTATTTTCCTAAGGTTTTGGGAATAGTGGTGCCACAATAAACCTCCTGATAGAAAATTCATCCCAGTTGAATTTCAAGTCCACATGTCCTGACTCTGAACAGCAACATTGAAAGTAAGCTTTTCCATTTTCTTTCTTAAATTTATTTTTCTTACCTATTTACTTTTCTGAAATGATACTGTTTGCTATGACCTATAATTGACAGTAGCAATGCCAACAAAATATTTTGAATATTATCACTATCGTTTTTGTTTGGAAAACTTTTTTTATTTATAGTAATTAAGACTTATTATATAGTTCAGAATCATGGTCAAGGCATTTAAAGTTTCCCATGGGCTATCTAAATTTCCTGTGGGAAAAGTGCTGTAATGTTCTTTGAAATATTAGAAAAGACACTTGTGAGGCTGAAGAAAGAAACTAGCCTAAGTGCTTTTGGGAAGATATAAGTTCCACTGACAGAAAGCCTAAACTGCAAACCTCATAGAATAAACCCAGAACCTACCTTTTATCAATTGAAATCTCAAGTTCTGTTGGTTATTGACTTTTGAACATGAACTCTCTTCCTGATCCTAGGTTCACTTATCATTTAAATAAAAATAATAACTAGCTTATTGTTGTAAAATGTCTCATGAAAACAATATATGACAAAGTAGATAATGCATTTATCTTGTTCCTTGTTTCATATTGGATGGTTGATATGTTTTAATTTTTATTCATTTTATATGAAATAGCAGAAAACCCTTATTGAGTAGCATATACAATGCCAGAGCATTAAAAGTTGGAGAAATACAAGCATTGAGAGTAAAAAAAAAAAAAAAAAAAAAAAAAAGGCATTGAGAATTGAGGATAAATCTCAACAAAAATACCTAAGCATATGACAGAAACTTATGAGAATTGTGCACTGGTGTAAATAGGGGAGGCAGGTATGGTAACAGGAAAGTCAGAGAAAAATGGAAGAAACCAAAGACATCCTGAATTAAACTTAATAGAATTCTAAATAAAGGCACAGATTTTTCTTAGTATTCAGCTCTCTAAGTTTCTCAATAAAATATTTTGATTGTTATAAAGCTATGGAATTTAAAAAATATTATCACGTTATCTACAAAAAAACTATTGCTTTATAAATTAAAAAAATTAAAACTTCAGTTACATATTAACATAAACAAACAAATATAGCCTCTTTTTCCTTTTATAATTTACATTTATTTTGTATACCTACCAAATATGTTTTTTAACAATTGGCCCCTTTGCAGCACCAAGTGATGTCTCATGTGGAGGTAATGACTGCAGATGTGCTGGTTGTCAGGGTCGCTTTCAAAAAGGTGTTTTCAGGATGTCATCCGCAGGCACTAACTTATGTTGTAATATTTTCAGCACGTTGATCTCACAAGCTGCTTGATATGCATAACACTTTGGTCTGTCTTCAGAATTTGTTGCTTAAAAATGACCTTGTCTCGTGTCCTCTCACTTCATACAGTATTGGAATGTAGGTGCATTATTCTTGTTGATAGGTTTTCTGAATTTTTTGATAGGCTCTATGAATTTAGATGCTCATATTTTTTAGTGCAGGTCAGTCTTCTCCACTGGTAAATGACTAAACTCACCAATACACATTCTCAAGAGAAACTACTGTATTTAAATGTATGTGCTCATTTGAATTAGTGGAATGCCTCATTTTTAATGAAAATTTTAAATTTAGTTTTACTGATAAAAATTATTACTATCTCATATGAAGGCAGTAAAGGAGCCACTTTAAAGTCACATTCTAGTTCATTCATTTTATTTTCAATCTAACTTCTGGATTTCTTAAGGAAATTTTAGGATGCTATTTATCAATATTTTAATTGAAAAAATAGGTCAAATTTACAAGAGCTATACCAAATGCATAAAAAGATAAAGATATTTAAAATTGTGAAAGACAAGCCACTTTTTACCTGTTATAATAAACTTAAACACCATACAAATAGAGACAAATATGTGTAAAAATGCATAACTTATTCCATTGATAAGTTACTCATGCTACTGTGGGCAGTGAGTTCATCTAAGCAATCATGTAGCAGTGAGAAAATATATGTGTTGATTGAGGATCTTTATTCATAATTTTTTCTTACTATGTTGCTGAACAATAATAGATAAGACAAAATTGCTGCGCTTAAGATGTTCTTATGTAAAAATGTGTTAAATTTAAAAATATTGTAATTTTCTCAGTCTTTAAAAAGTTATGTGTTTTAGGCTTAGTTTTTTAAAATGTATGCTTAGTTGGAAATATAAGTTAAAGAATATTTAGAGCTTTTTTCATGACTATAAGTTTACAAATACTTGCATTGCATTTTAACATATTACATGTAATATATTACATTTTAATAAATTACAGTACTAAAATACATTCTAAAATATCATTTTCACTCTTTAAAAATTAAATGTAAAGCCTCAAACTCTAAGAATCTTAGAAAACACAGGAGACAAGTGGAACTGGCAACCCAATTCTATTCAGAACCATAAACGCCCATACCGTAATAAATAAGATCGACAAGTGGGACCTCATCAAACTAACGAGCTTCTGCAAAGCAAAAGAAACAATCAAGAGAGCAGGAAGACAGCCCACAGAAATGGAAAATATATTTGCCAAGTGTATATCTAACAAAGGCCTAACACCTAGGATCTACAAGGAACTCAAATATGCCGAAAAGAAAAAAAAAAACACAACTCCATTAAAAAGTGGGCAAAAGACACGAATAGATACTTCTCAAAAGAAGATATATGGGCAGCCAACAGACACATGAAAAAGTGCTCAGCCTCACTAATCATCAGAGAAAAGCAAACCAAAACCACATTGAGATACCCCAGCAAGAATGGCCATCATTAAAAAAACAACAGATGCTGGTGAGGAGGTGAATAAAAAGGAATGCTTCTACAGTGCTGGTGGAAATGTAAACTAGGGCAACCTCTTTGGAAGACATTGTGGCGATTTCTGAAAGAACTAGAAATTGACCTTCCATATGACCCAGCAATTTCACTATTGGGAAAATACCTGGAGGAACTCAAATCATTCTACAAAAAAGAAACCTGCACACATATGTTTGTTGCAACTCTATTCACAAATAGTAAAAACATGAAACCAACTATGTTGCCCAATGAAGATGGATTGGATTAAAAAAATGTGGTGAATATATACAATGGAATATTATGGACCCATAAAGAAGGACAAACATATGAACTTCACAACTTGGATGAATTTAGAGTTGATCATACTCAGTGATCTATCACAGAAACAAAGAACAGAATACCATATGTTCTCACTCATAAGTAGACCTTGAACGATTATAATACTGTTAAAAAAGGGATTGGCAGTAGTGGGAAACTGTCAGGGGAGGGGGGTGGGATTGGCAGTTGAGGGAAACTGCTAGGGAAGGGAGGGGCACACCTCATCAACAAGGGTACCTGCATAATCAACGTTTGTAAACCTAACACTGAATAGTACCCCACATCTTTATAATAATATAAAAAAAGTTAGATGAAACAAACAAAAAAACTAGTATGAGCACAGGAAGAAAAATACAAATTGTGTTTAGGTGACTTAAATTATGAAACAGTCAGTGGATATTCTGCATCTCTATCTTATGTCATTCCCCAGATATACTACCCTAACTTCTCCCCCCCCCCACCTTTTTAACCTGGCTTTTGGCTTTATAGCACCATATCTTACATTTCTAAGGTGACATTGTCATTTTGAGGTTTCCTGAATCACAATTCCTAAAGTAACATGTACTACCCTATATTTTAGTAAATAGACTGCATTCTATTTTTTTCAAAGTATGCAATTAAAATGCCATGCTTCTAAAAATATCTATTTGACTAAACATTGAACATTCATTCAAAAAACAAGAATTTAAGAAAAAATTACCACAACAGTAGCTTTATTTTCTACATTATTATTAGTGGACTACTTTTCAAAACAGTTAATTCTGTTACGTTTTTCTATCAAGTATAAGATAATTATAGAAATTTGTTTTAATAAATAACCTATGTCTATATCTATTGACTGCTATATCGACCTCTGTTTCTGTCACCTATCTATCTATCATCTATCTATCTATCATCTACTCTTCCAGGATAATTTAGATGCCAGGAACCAATTTCACCTCTGATTCTTAATTGAATGACAAACAGAATAAGATTTTAACAGAATGGAGTAACTTTTATTCAAAATCTGTTACCAGCTGCAACATGTAAAAAACTTGAATGTCTTCACTAGCATCCTTACAAGCTAAGCAAACTGAAAACTGAGGTCCCAGAGAATACAGCACCCCCAAAACTAGAGAAAAGACACATAGATTTGAACAGTGTTAAAATCAGCTTACCTGGAGCAGAAGATACCAGATTTATAAAATGGTAGAAATACTCAAATGGTAATTTTGACCAATGGTGGATGCCGATTAGCTTGAGAGGTAGGAATTTCCTAAAATCATAGACTGAGAAAGATTCCACCCATCTTAACTTATTTCACCTCTGGGGTCCACACTATGTTCTCATAAATAGCCAAGAAAATTGCTTCATGTTCTTAGCAGGGGGAAGGTAAAAGTAACTATTGTACAATAATCCAGTGAATGATTCATTAAAAAGCCTGATCTCTAGATAATGACTTACCAGAGCTTTATTTCACAGAAGGATCATTACCCAATCTTCCTATTGCACTTAAGGTTGAAGAAAAAATAAAGGTGAGAAACATTTCTTAAAGTTACAGTCAACTAAAAGACTAGACATAAACATAAGAAACTTGTAGAAGCTTTCTGTTCCATACACCTACCACTAAATAAACAGGTCTCCATTATAAAAGTGGATTATGACTTTAAAAGTTGTGAGCTTTGGATTCTGTTTAAGAATTCTACTTAAGTGTGTGTGTGTATATATATAAATAAATTTATTTTTAGGGAATCCAAAAGACAGCAGAAGGATAAGAAGCAAGTGCAATACAGAAATTTGAAGCACCTTGTACATACATTTACAATAAAAAATAAATCCAGGTCAACACCTAGTCAAATTAATATAAAATTTAATGGTAAAGACCCACTTCCCTCAGTTCTTATTATGCAAAATATCATGTCTAGCTTTTGACAATAAAATCTACAAGTAATGCTGGAATACAAGGAAAAAAAATGCATTCTGAAAAGACAAAGCAAGCACCAGCACCAGACTTAGACCTGATGCTGATTTTGGAAGTTTCAGACAGGGAGTGGATAAGAAATCTGATTAAGATAATAATGATATCTGTAACAAAGAATTAACCCTACCCAACTCCTAGGAGGTAATTTCTACATTCTAGGGATACTCTGTCTGCTAAGAGTATCTGTTTTTCTGAGACCTGTTGACTACACAAAATCTCTATGTAGTTTATGGTGGGGACTCTTGGCTATGTGGTACCAGCTTAATGTACCAAGGGACAGAGGACTCAAGACTACCTAGGCAATCAACCACGTTTATGTCAACAACCCTGCATAAGAACTCTAAACACCTTTTACACCAAGACACAGATGTGCTCCCCTGGTTTTCAACACTGTGCATGGTGTCACAAATCACTGCCAGAAGGAGTTAACACTGTCTATGACACCACTGGAAAAAGAAAATTAGAGACTCCATGTTTGGAGGTCTCCTGGAGTTGGTTTCATATTCCTTTTCCCTGGTTTACTGATTTTAATATGTATCCTTTCATTCTAATAAACTATAACTATAGCAGCTTTCATTGAGTTCTCTGACAACTTGCAGCAAATATTGAATGTGAATATGGACCCCCAAAGTTACAATAGATGTTGGAAATAAAGTCTTCAGACTTTCTGCAAACTTTGTATGGCTGTAATAGAAAAATAAACAACACACAAAAATAGTCAGATACTATAAAAAAAATAAAAGAGAGATAAAAATTTAAGAAAACATTTAAGGAAAATTCTAGAAATCAAAAACACTGCCACAAAAATGTAAAAACGTTTTTTGAAGGACTGATTAACAGACTGAACAAGGCTAAGAAAATAATCAGTGAGCTTGAGATATGTCAATAGAAACTTCCTCAACTGAAATTCAAAGAAAAAAAGAAAGATAATAACAAAATAGAATATCCAAAAATAGAACAATTACAAAAGGGGTGGGATACACACAACTGAAGAGATAAATGAAATAAATATTTTTTAAAATGTACCTTGGCACGTCATAGTCAAACTGAAAAAGAAGACTAAAATAATACCATGAATGAAGCCAGAGAAATATATGAAAGAAAAGGGTAAGATGACAAGAAAACTTCTCATAAAAACTGTACAGAAGAGACTATAGTGCACTATCTAAAGTGCCAAAAAAAGACCTGAAATTCTATATTCTGTAAAATTATTCTTCAAAAGTGAAAGAGAAACAAAGATTTGTTTATAAAAACAAAAACGGAGGAACTTCATTGGCAGCAGTTTTGCATTCCAAAAATAAAAGTATAAGTACAATAATAGCAAAGTAATAGTAGTATCAGTGTCTTGTGTGATTATAACATTTGGATTGGTGAAATGAATGATAGCATTTTATAATGGAAAGAAACCAAGAATTGGGGATACTGTGTTAAGTGATACAGTGTTATCAGGAAGTTGACTTATAGTTGTAAACACATATTGGAAATTCTAATGCAAGCATTAATAAACTCAGTAGCTTAGACTGGAGAAAAAATAAGACTGGTCATGGTAGCTCACACCTGTAATTCAAGCAAATTGGGAGGTAGAGGCAAAGAATTGCCTGAACCCAGGGGTTTGAGAGTAGCCTGGGCAATGTTGCAAGACCTCATCTCTGCTATAAATTTTACAGAAAAAAAAATAGTTGGGCATACCGGTGTATCCCTGTGGTTCCAGCAGCTTGGAAGGCTGCAGTGGTTGTGAGCATGTCACTACACCCCAGCCTGGGCAACAGAGTGAGACTCTAATTTTTTTTTTTAAGTGTAAAATGTTCAATTAAAACTATGGAAGACAGAAAAATGGAAAGGGGAAAAAGTGAAACAAAGAAAACAGAGAAAAAATTTAGTAAATAAAAAATATTTACAAATGCGGCATATGTTAATTTAAACATATAATTTCTTATTTAAACCAATCATTTTCTAGTTGTAAATAATCTAAATTCACTAATCAAAAGACAGATATAGCCAACATACATTTTTAAAGAATGGACAAACTGCATGCTATTCACAAGAAACCCATTTTAAATAAAGAGACACAAGTTAAAAGCAAAGAGGTAAAGAAAGATATAGCAAACTAGCATTCATTTTTTAAAAAAGCTGAAGTTGCTATATTAATTTCAGACAAAGCAACCTTGAGAAGGGAAATTATGAAGGCTAAGTGAAGCATTACAAAATAATAAGAGAATTAATCCTCCAAGATGACATAATCATTTTTCATTTGTATGCATTAATATCAGATCATCAAAATACATGAGGCAAAAACTGAAGAAATGTTAGGTAAAATAGAGCAATTTACTGTTATAACTGGATTTTTTTTTTTGCTTAGAAAATAGAGTTTATTTAAAAGTGTGCATGTGTGAGTGTGTGAGTGTGTGTGTGTGTGAGAGAGAGAGAGAGAGAGAGAGCAAGAGAGAGAGAGAGAGAGAGAGAGAGAGAAGTTTCACCTCCCCAAGGTAGGGGTGGGGGTCAAAACCAGGAAACATGGCCTAGCCATAGCTCAAAGAGTACATGGCCACACCATAGCTTAGCAAGGCAATGGCCTGTAGCTGGAATGTTAACACCTCATTTTTAGTAACTGAAGATCCAAAAGGTAAAAATTAGTAAGTATATAATTAGTCTGAACAGCACTAGCACTCAACTTGAACCGAAAAGTATAGAATATTCCACCTACCAATAACAAATACACAATCTGTTCATGCTCACATGAAACATCTACTGAGAGTCTACATCTTAAGGTACAAAATACGCCTTACCAATTTTAAAATAGTAGTAATTGTTTGAAGTCTGGTTGATCACAATGGAATTAAATTAAAGGTAAAAAAATGAGAGATGAATAAATATAAGATATTTGATGATTAAACAACACACTATATAACATATGACCCAAAGAAATCATTAGACAATTTTTAAAAATTAATTAAATAAAACTAAAACTAGATTTTGCCAAAATGCATGTTATGCAGCTAAATAATTACATCACTAAATATATGTATTACAAAAGTAGAAAGAAGTGAAATCAGTAATCTAAATGTATGTCATAAAACACTATCGAAAAAAGATATTTCAAGCCAAAACCAGAAAAAAGAGAGGTAAAATAAAAACTCCAAGCCAACATTAATGAAATTAAAAACCAGAAAACTAAAGAAAACAAATAAAACTAAAAGATGTTTCTTTATAAAGAAAAATAAAATTGACAAGCTGCTAGTCAGACTAAAAGATAAATAAAAATAGGAATAAGAACAACAAATTACCAATATTAACATTTAAAGAGGTTATAATTATTAATTCCATAAATATTAAGAAGAAAAAGAAATACAATGAATAACTCCATGCCAACAAATTTGATAATTTTGATAAAATCGACAAATGTATTTTAAAAAGCATATTTCCAAAACTCACACAATAATGGAAAAGAGAATCTTAATAGGCCTAAAATGTTAATTAAATTTTAAAAAATATTTATAATCTTCCAAAAATAAAGCACTAGGCCCAGATCATTTCACTGATTAATTCTACAAAACTATCAAAGAGGAAATACCAACTCTCTACAACTATTTCAGAAAATAGAAACACAGAAAACACTTCTTAACTAATTCTATAAGACCAGCATTTACTATATTTTTTAAAAGAAAAAAATATCAGAAGGAAAGCTATATACCAATATTTCTCCTAAAAAAAAGATGCAAAATTTCTCAGCAACATATTAGCTAATTAAATCAAACAACACCCAAAAACTATATACACCATAGTCACTGAAATTTCTTTTAGGTATGTAAGGCAGACAATATTTGAAAGTCAGTTTATATAATTTACCTGATCAAAAATTAAAAAAAAAAAAAGCTATATAGAGATATTCAAGATGGCCACCTAGAAGCAGTTGACTGAAGACCCAGAAATCAGAGACCCCCTAGCAGCTGGAGTAAGTTGAAATGGAGTATATGCACCACAACCTACAGAGGACTATTGGGATATACAAAGAGCAGGGAGGTGGGAGAATAGGCAGTTGACTTTGCAGCCAGGAATCCCCTACCATGCTGGCTCATGTTGGAAACGGAAAGCAGCCACTGGATGTGGAAAATGTTGAGTGGTGGAAATCATGATTCAGAATTTGCTAACACCACGGACTAAGAGAGTACCACAAGCCTCACAGGACTCCAGTCTCACACAGGAAATGACCTGGACATGGCAGGCATAGCTGCATGCTGCCAGAGCCCACATAGAGCTAGGAACTGACTGACTCACTCAATACTATGGTCAACCCATTCCTGAGAACTTGTTTTCTGCAGGCACTGCTCTGTAGTAAGCTTCCGGGCTGAGAAAGAGCCTGAACACATTCACCTTAAGTCATCCTTGGGGCAGGTTCAACCACTGCAAGCATTTCTAGTTGGGGGCAAATTGCAGCAAGATACCTGTTGCTGAAAGAACTTTTGAGTTCTGAAAGTAATCAGCCTCTAGGAAGAGAAGAGAAGCCAAGAGAAATCCTATCACTTTAGTAACCCTCCTCTCCCCACATGAATGTTTCTGGGCAACAAATATCTCTGCCATTCTTGAAGTACTGTCACAGTAGCCAGGAGGCCTATCCCCACTGGCTGCTCATAGATGGGGATTGGAACACAGACCAGCCACTTCTAGCCTGTAGAATAAACATTGCTCCAGAAAGAAACTTTGAATTCTGAGTATTGACAGCCTCAGATGAGAGAAGGGAATCCAAGGGAAGAGGAAATGGGGCCTGTCATCTTGACAACCCCTCTATCTCCCTGTGAACTCTTTTGTATAACAGAAAAAGCTTCACCATCTCAGAAACATGGGCACAGTGACCAGAGAAACTGTTTCCCAATGGGTTAGCCAAGCGTGCCCACAGTGGGGAGCTGGAGAGCAGTCCAGTGTGACTTAGCTCTGTCTGACCAGCTTTACCACCCTCAACCCCTCTAAATCCCAGGATCTTTGGAAGTTCCTATGATCCCACCCTTGCTTAGGTCATCTGCACACTTCACTGGGGAAATAGAGGCCAAGTAAAAAAGTCCACAGCCATCATAGAGTTGGCTGTTCCTCCAAATATCACCTTTTGACTACAGCCCATTACAACATTTGAGACAATAATACAGTCATTGAGAAGGAAAAAAGAACAAAGACCATGCCAATATACATTTTATAGACTAGTCCATAGACGGAGCCATCAGAGAACTTTTCCAGAGGGCCCTCCTGAGAAATTTATGACTAGTTTCCCTTAGAATTCAACTCCTGCACCTTCACATTGTGGGACATTTTTCAGCCACCTTCCAGCACCAGACAAATGGTGGCAGCCTCATAGGGCAAAGAGACTCAGAAAAGCAGTTAACCCACAGGTCCTCACAGACTACTACCCCTAGGGAAAGGAAGAGTACAACAAAACAGGGAAGCACTGTGGGATAAAAAATAAAATAAGAATAAATTACATAAAAGGCCACCCTAACAGTAGTATCCCCTATCAAACTTTAAAAAAAGACAGCAAAAAGAGAAGATTCTGTTTTCACAGATGAAGAATCAGCAAAAAATAAAACAAAACAAAAAAACAAACAAACATTGGCAATCCCCAAAGTCTTACTAAATCATTACCCACAAAAGGACTTCTCATATTCCAAGCAATGGAACTCATCCAGAATTACCTGTCTCTGATAACAGACATAGAATTCAGTCTATAAATGGAAAGAAGAATCAAGCAAAGTCATGAGAAGATGGATGCACTGATCAGTCAGGCAGCAAAAACAATGCAGGATATAAAAACTGACCTGACCAAAATAAGAAAGATTCAATTGAATTCCTAGAAATTAAAAGTTATTTCCTGGAATTGCTAAGCACAATTAAAAGCCTGAGAATGAGAATTAATCAGGAAGAGGAAAGTATCTCAGAGTTTAGGAAAAACTATTGAACCTAGCCCAATTTGACAAAAACAAGAGGAAACAGCTAAAGAAAGATAAGCAAAGCCTAAGAGATGCTTATGATTATGTAAAAAGATTAAATATGCAGCTGATTCACATCCCTGAGAGAGAAAGGGAAATTGAGAACACTCTGGGACAAATTTTCCAAGAGGCCATACAATAAAATGTCCCCTATCTCTCTTGCAAGTCAACCATGCAGATACATAAGTTCCACAGAACACCTGCGGAAAATTATTACATGAGGCTATATCACTAAGACACATAACAATCCGTCTCAACAAGGTAAACATGAAAGAAAAAATTATAAAGGGAACAGACCACCTACTAGGGAAGACCAATCATAATTACTGCAGACTTCTCTGCAGAAACCATCTTTAACATGCATACAGAAAAGCAATTCTACTGTATCTAGCACTTTGAGAGACCAAGGATTATTGAGAGAGGATTATTGAGAGAGGATTATTGAGTCCAGGAGTTCAAGAGAAGCCTAGTCAACATAGTGAGACCTCATTTCTACAAAAAATAAAAATAAAAACATTCAAAAAATGGCCAGACCTGGTGGCATATATTTCCAGGTACTTGGAAGGCTGATTTGTAAGGATTGCTTGAGTCCAAGAAGTTGAGGCTGCAGTGGACTGTGATAGTGCCACTACATTGCAGACTGGGTGACCAAGTGAGACATCTTCTCTAATAAAAGAGAATTAAAGTCCTTCCCAAAAATCCATTCCCTAGGAAAATATGCTACCTCTAGACAGATCAGCCTTTCAGCAAGAGTTTCATAAGAATGTTCTAAGCACAGGCACCAAAACAATTGACAAAACCTAAAAAGCAAAGCAGTCTCTCTTTTTTTTTTTGAGTTGGAGTTTCACTCCATCACACAGACTAGAGTGCAGTGGCCGCTCCTGGCAGCCTCGACCCACGGGGCTCCGGCGATTGTTCCGCCTCAGCCTTCCAAGTAGCTGGAATTACAGGCATGTGCTACCACATCCGGCTCATTTTTGATTTATTGTAGAGATGAGGTCTCGCCAAGTTGCCCAGGCGGGTCTCAAACCTGCGGGCTCAGGCAATCCACTTACCTAAGCCTCCCAAAGGCGTGGGATTACAGGCTGAGCCACCGAGCCTGGCAACAAAGCAGTCTCTCTACAGAAGTATTATAGAAATAAATCCATACATATCAACAATTAACTTAAATGGGAATTGACTGAATTCTCCACTTAAAAGACATAGAATGTCAGATTGGATAAGGAAACATGGTCCATCCTTTTGCTACCTTAAGAAAACTTACCTCTCTGCAGGCTCAAAAGGGTAAAAAAAAAGATCTTTTGGCAAATGTAAAACAAAAAGAACTGGTGTAACGAGTTTTATATCAGACAACACAGACATTGAGCCAATAAAAGTTATGAAGGATAATGAAACACACTACATACTAAGAATCAATCCACCAGCAAGAAGGATCTATCTGGAATATATATGCACCCAACACCAGAGCACCCATATTTTTAAAACAATTGCTCATTAAACTAAGAGAGTACATAGCCATACAATTATAGTTGCAGACTTTTATGCCATGCTAATAATTTTAGATAGATCTTCAAGGAGAAAAACTAACAAGGAAATCTGGAACCTTAACCCAACACTTGACCGGTTGGGCTAAAGAGATGTCTACAAAACACTTCATCCAGTGAGCAAAATAAATATATACTTCTCATTAGCACATGGAACATACTCCAAGATCAACATGCTCGAGCATAAATCAAGTGTGAACAAATTTCAAAAGTTCAGTTATACAAAGCATCTTCTCAGACCACGGTGGAATAAAAATAAAAATGATCCACCAGCAGGAGCCCCCCAAAATACACAAAAGAGATACCATAAAAGTGATGATAAGAGGAAAGCTTATAACATTGCACACACATATCAATAAAAGAAAGGAATCTCAAGTAAACAGCCTAAATTACATCTAGGGAACTGGAAAATCAAGAGCAATCCAATTCTATAATTATTAGAAAAATGAAATTATTAAAATAAAGTCAAAGTTGAATGAAATAGAGACAAAAAAATAGAAAAGATTGGGACAAAAGCTGGTTCCTTGAGAGAACAAATAATATTGACCCCCTAGCCAGATTTAAGGTAGAGAGAGAGAGAGAGAGAGAGAGAGAGAGAGAAGAGAGAGAAGGAGAGAGATAAAGAGAGAGAAAGTCTGAATGAAACAATTAAATGTAAAAAACAATGTCACAACTGATCCTGAAGAAGTTCAAAAGATTATTAGAGATTATTACTAACATTTGTATTCAAATAAACTAGAAAATCTGGTGTAAGTCGAGAAATTCCTGGCATTACATAATCTCTCATGATTGTAACGGGGAAACTAAACTAGTAAATTTACCAATAATGAGTCAAGATAAGGATTCAATCATTGAAATCTCCCTTAAAAAATTAAATAAAAGATAAAAATAAAACCTGGGCCAGATGGTTTCTCAGCTGAATTCTATAAGACATACAAGGAAGAGCTGATATCAATCCCATTAAAAGTCTCCAAGGTGAGAGGATTGCGTGAGCCCAGGTGTTCCAAACCTCTGTGGAAAGCAGTGTGGTGTTTTCTCAAAGAATCAAAAATTGATTTACCATATGATTCGGCAATCTCACTTCTGGGAATGTATCCAAAGGAACATAAATTTCTCTAAATAAACACACACATATATTTTAAGGAACTGTACATACATATTTATGGCATCACTATTCACAATAGCAAAAACATTCATCCTACCCAAGTGCCCAACAAAAGTAGAGTGGATAAAGAAATGCAGTACATATACACAATGGAATATTATGCAACCATAAAGAAAACATTATTTCAAATAAGAATCAGCTTTTTGTTCCATTAATGTTTGGTATTATCTTTTTGTCTTCTATGTACCAAATTTGGGCTTTTATTTTGGTGATCTGGATTCTTCTGCCGAAGTTAAGGTTTTGGTGGTCTTGCTTTTCCAGCTTCCTTAGGTGATTTGTTAGGCTACTAACTTGTGATCTTTCCATTTTCTTCATGTGTGTTCATGGAGATATGAATTCCCATCTTAGTACTGTTTTCATGACATCCCAGAGGTTTTGGTACAGTTTTTCTTCATTTTCATTTGTTTCTAGGTATCTTTTAATCTCTGTTTTGATTCTTCATGTGTGTTCATAGAGATATGAATTCCCATCTTAGTACTGTTTTCATGACATCCCAGAGGTTTTGGTACAGTTTTTATTCATTTTCATTTGTTTCTAGGTATCTTTTAATCTCTGTTTTGATTTCCATGTCGACTCCAGAGTTGCTTAGCATCATGCTGTTTAGTGGCTATGTCTTTGTGGGTTTTGGGGGGACTTTATTGGTGTTGATATTTATTTTTATTCTACTGTGTTCTGAGAAGGTGCATGACAGAATTTCAATCTTATGAAATTTGTTTATATTATATTTATGGCCAAGATACAGTCAGTCTTAGAATATGTTCCATGTGGTGATGAGTAGAATGTATATTCCATGGTTGTTGGGTGGAGTGTTCTGTAGGTATCAATTAAGTCCATTGGGTCAAGCATCACATTGAGGTTCCAGATCTCCTTGTTGATTTTTTGTCTTGATGATCTGTCTAGGGTTGTGATTGGGGTATTTAAGTCCCCAGCTATTATAGTGTTAGAGTCAATATCTTTTCTAAGTTTACCTAGAAGCTGCTTGATGAAAGTTGATGCTCTTATGTTGGGTGCATATATGTTTAGGATGGACATTTCTTGTTGATGGATAGAATCTTTTATCATAGTGTAGTGATCTTCCATATCATTTTTAATTTTTAATAGCTTAAAGATGATTTTGTCTGATATTAAGATCATGACTCCTGCTTTCTTTTGTGTTCTATTTGCCTGAAATTTTGTTTCCCATCCTCTTACTTTGAGTCAGTGAGTGTCTTTTCTGGTGAGATGAATCTCTTGGAGACAATATATTGTGCTTCATAATATTTTATCCATTTTGCCATTCTATGTCTTTTCACTGGTGCATTTAACCCATTCAAATTCAGGCAAATTATTGAAATGTGAGAGGTTATCCCTGTCATGAGGTTCTTATATAACTTGTTGCTATTTGTTTGCTGTCTTTTTTGAATTTTGGTTTGATTCATGTGTGTTTTCAATCTTTTTCCCGCATTCTTGTGAAGGGCGTTGTCATTCTTTTTTTCCCTTTCTTCTGTGCTTAATATTTTCTTAAATGTTTCTTGTAGAGCTGGTCTGCAGGTGGCGAAAGCTTTTAGGGATTGAATGTTTGGCAACGATTTTAATTCTTCATCACTGATGAAGCTTAGCTTAGCTGGGTAGGTAATTCTTGGTTGTAATTGTTTATCTTTGAGAACCCTGAAGATTTGGTTCCAAGCTGTCCTAGCCTGAAGTGTTTCTTTAGGTAAGTCTGCTGCTATTTTAATTGGTCTTCCCCAGTATATAGTCTGACCTTTTACTCTTGCTGCCTTTGGGAGTTTTTCTTTAATACTTTGTGTAGGCAATGACTATGTGTCTAGGAGTTGGTCTTCCAATTTGTTGTTTTGCAGAGGTTCTCTGAATCTCTTGTGTTTGAATGGTAATGTCACTGATGAGATGCGGAAAGTTTTTTTGGATAATTTCATGGAATCTTTGTTCCAGGGTGGTCTCTGTCTCTTTTTCTGCCTCAAGAAGTCCAACTAAAGTTCAGTCTCTTGAAATAATCACTCATCTCTTAAAGGTTTTATTCTGTCCTTTTAAGCTTCTTTTACTTGTTTTTGACAGATTGGGTTAATTCTATATTTTGGTCCTAAAGCTCTTAGATTCCTTCTTCTGCTTACCTAATTCTGCTTTCCATTCCCATCAGTTATTTATTTCATTCACTGTATTCTCTGTATTTTTTATTGCTGCTATCTCAGCTGTCAACTCCTTCATTCTTTTCTCTTGTGCCTCCTCAATTCTATTTGATCTCTAATAATATCTTGATATCTGGGTTTGTGGTTTGAGACCAGTCATTCTTGGGGCTCTTCATTGTTTGCATTCCAAAGTTTATATTCTCAGTGTCTGACCTCAAAGCAGTCTATGTAAGACCCATATTCTTTTTTTGGCTTTTCTTCATTTGTGTAGATTCTCTACCCCCCCAACACACACACACTTTTTTTTAACCTCTTCTTTAATTGTGTTATTCAGGGATGGGGGGATAGCTTTTACTTCTGTTTGTTCAATCTCCTATTCTTCTTTATGTGGATCCTCTGACTTTGTTCAATTCTGAAGCTGGACTGTGGGTAGGGGCCTGTACTTTTTGCAGTTTTTAGATTTAATTGAAGGGGAGCTGTGAATCAGAAACTATCTGCAGGTCTCAATAACTGCTGACAGATGTGTGGGCCCCTGGAACCCACTTCCCACTGCTTTATAATCTGTCCATGCAGTGGGGGTATAGATTTGCTCCCTGAAAGCAAAATGAGGTAAGAAAAAGGAAAAGGATGGGAAAAGGAAGGAGAGGGACAAGAGGAAGGTTTAGGGAGAGAAAAATTAGAGGGAAAACAGACAGTCATACCAACTAACAAATGAAAAGAGACACAAAGACAGAAAAGACAAAAAACTAAAACATGCAGATTATCATACAAACACAAAAACCAACAAAAACTTCTCTACTGATGTACTCTCCCTCAAAAATACTCATACACAACAAGAAGCCTTAAAAAAGAAATAAAATAACAAAGAAATCAAGTATGGAAAATGTAATCAAAAACAGAAAGAGAAAAAAACTAAAATAAAAACAAGCAAAAAATAAGCAAAACAAATAGACAAACAAAAAAACAAAACTCACTCTGAGATAATTCCTGTAAGCCCATCTTCCTTTCAGCTCTGATCTCCAGCCCCTCCCCTCTGCTCTCAGCTCAGGCTGATAGGGTTGCTCTCAGTGTGGGTCAGATGCCCCAAGGACTACTGTGTGAGGAGGATAGATCAGATCTGAACTCACCTGGCTTGCTGCTGCTTCTGTAGTCTCCCACTCAGATCAGACATGTCTGTATCTGATCCAGTGTGGCAGAAGGGATTTTGTCTCTCTGAGTTTGATGAAATTACCTCTAGGTTTCAAGTTGGAGGCTTCATGGTACTGGGCAGGACAATGCAGGTCTCTGCCTGGTTCCAAGACAGAGAAAATGGCTACAGTTGATGTTTCCTCACCGGTGATGGGGTTGCTCTTCAGTTCTCTCTGATCTTCTGTCTCCACCAATGGGATCAGGGTTCCAGTTGCTTTACTGTCACATGTGATGGTGTGGGTTGGGTGCCAGGTGATGAGAATCAGCTGTATTTAGAAAACTTTTCTCAGGAGACCCTCCCCCAAGAACAGCAGATGATCCCGCACGCAGGTGGCTCCAATCTCAGGGTGGTGGGCAGTTGTAGTCACTCCCAGAGGAGATCCCCCGGTGCATGAACCTGCGTCTCTCCTCAGACGAACTTTTGCTCACCCACCAGCACACACCCACTCACACAGAGTCTTTATGGACACTCGCTTTTGCAGACACTCTCAGAGTCGACCTGTCCCATTGCCATCTTGCGAAAACAAAATCATGTCCTTTGCAGCAACATGGATGCAGCTGGAGATCATCGTGCTACGTGAACTATCACAGGAACAAAAAAATTTAATATTCATATTCTCGCTCATAAGAAAATCGTGATCACTGGTCATATGAGCACAAAGGCAAGAATAACAGAAGCTGAACACTGCTAAAGAAGGGAGCATAGGAGAAGAGATAAAGGGCACACAAGCACAGTGGGTACCAAGTCCACTACCAGGGGGAGAGAGGGCTCACTAGAAGTCCAAACTTTACCTGCCTGAAATTTACGTATGTAGCACATCCTCATATATATCCTGCAACTCAAAATAAAATAAAATAAAATAAAATAAAATAAAATAAAATAAAGCAGCTATATTATTACATCAGGTGATTTAGAAAAAAAAAAAGTTTAGCAAAGTCCAGCATGGCAACAGATTAAAATATTCTAATAGAGAAGTCTTTAACTTGATAAAAATTCCGCGATAAGCTTACAACTAACATCATATTCAATGGTGAGAAA
Source organism: Carlito syrichta (assembly GCF_000164805.1). NCBI lineage: Eukaryota > Metazoa > Chordata > Mammalia > Primates > Tarsiidae > Carlito > Carlito syrichta. The sequence continues at coordinate 61,833 of NW_006997882.1, read as the reverse complement.
CTAAACTCTATTCCTAAGATCAGGAAAAAGGCAAGGATGCTTCTGTCCCTAACTCCTTTTCATCATGTGCTGAAAGTCATAGATAGAGCAATAAGACCGGAGAGGCAAATAGTGTACAAATGGGAAAACTATCCTTTCTGCCAATAATATGATTGTCCATAAAGAAAATCTCCCAAAATGGACTTCGCAGCAAATTGGATAGAGTTGGAGACCATCATACTTAGTGATTTATCACAGAAAAAGAACATGAATCACACTAGCACAAGGGAGGGATTGGCAATCACAGGACACCGCCAGGGGAAGGAGCAGGACATGGAACTACATAAAGGGTACCTGATCCTAAGTCAGGGAAGTGAGGACAAGTTGGAGGCCCAAATTTCACCTGCACGTAGATTACTTATGTACCTAATCCTGACTTGTGCCCCACATTTCTATGACAAAACAAAGGGTTTTTTTAAGCCCTTGAAGGGACTTTTTATAATTTTCATTTTAAAGATGTGGAGTACAATTCAGGTTTACTTATACAAATGATCATTATACAGGTAAAGTTTAGGCCTCACTTTGGTCCCCACATCACCTTTTTGAGATCAGGTATCCTTATTGATGAAGTGTGTTCCGCCCACTCCCACCCCTGGCAGTTTCCCACTACTGACAATCTCTTTCTTATACTATTATGATAATAAAGTTAAATTTTAAAAAAAGAAAATCTTCCAAAATTGACAAAAACAATTGAACACACAAAATGTCCTGGAACAAATAAGCAATTACAGCAATGTTGTAGGACACAATTGTACATTTATTTTCGGTATACCAGCAATTGGAACTTAGAATAAACAACATAATACCATTCATAAAGCACCATAAAAAGAAGATACTTAAATATAAGCCTAACCAAATATATATATATATACAAGAGCTACATGGAAAAATACTAAACAAGGGTAAAATAAATCAAACATTTATATTAATGGAGGGATATTTTTGACATGGATTCAAAGACTCAATATGGTTAGGATGTAAAATTTTCCCAAATTGATCAACACAATAGCAGTCAAAATTCAAGTAAGCCCTTGTATGACTATTGACAAACTGCTTTTAAGGTTTGTGTGAAAAAGCAAGACCCCAAATAGTTAAAACAATAATGGAGAGGAAAAAAGTTAACTGGCACCATCCAACTTCAAAATTTTCTATAAAACTGTAGTACTCCAAACAGCATGGTACTAATAAAAGAACAGACACATTAAATAATCAAACAGTATAGATAACCTAGAAATAAACTCACAAAATATAGATAATTTGTTTTTAGCAAAGAAGCAAAGGCAATTCAGTGAACAAAGAATACTTCTTTCAAATAATAGTGTGGGAACAACGTGACGTCCATATGCAAAAAATAAATCTTGACACAGATTTTACTTATTTCAAAATAATTAATTCAAAATGGATGAGAATCTAGCTCTAAAATGAAAAACAAAACTATAAATTCTAGAAGAAAATACACATGAAACGCTTGGCGAACTTGGTTAATGACATATACAATAAAATAATGTAGTCTGTAACAAAAATTAAAAATAAGATAGATGCTATTAAGTTTAAAAGCATCTAATCTTGAAAACCCCTGTTAAGAGAATGAAAAGACAAATCACAGACTGGAAGAAAATACTCTCAAACTTTAAAATTTAACACTCAAAAGCAACCCAGTTAAAAATTGTACGAACTGTCTGAACACACACACACACACACACACAACTCAGACAAATCCAAATTGAAGGACATTCTACATGTTATCTGACCAATACATCTCAAAACTGTCAAGGTCATCCAAGGAAAATCTGAATAATTAAAGAGCTGAGGGAAACATGAGGAGTAAATGTAATGTGATATCTTAGATGGGATAGTGGAACAGAAAAAGGTATTAGGTAAGAGCCAAAAAAAAAAAAAAAAGAAAGAAAACTGTGAAAAATTAAAGAAAGATGAATAAACTATGGACTTTAATTAATAATAATGCATTAATACTTAATAATGCATTAATACTTGTTCATCAATTGTAACAAAATTTCATACTAATATATGACCTCAGTAATAGGAAAACTTGTGTGAGGGGATGGAAAAATCTCTGTATTATATTCTCAATTTTTCTGCAAATCTAACATATTTTCAAGAGTAAATTATTTTTTAATAAGCAAAGTAGCTGTTATGAGTAAAAACAAAATAAGTACTTTATCTGAGTAATCAATTTAGCACAGGCAGAACTTATAGCAAATGAAGATAGATTAATAATCTTCTACCATCTGCACATCTTTGTAAAACGTTTAAATCCAGTTCTATACTTATGTCTGTAATATTGTTCATGAAGATGCACAAACATTTGCATTTTATTGTAACACATACCAGTTCATATCACCTCACTGCTTATTAAATAAATATAGGGCATTAATTAGATATTTTGATGAAGTTACTCTTGGAAGGACCATAAGCTCCTTAAAGAAAGTACATTGGAATCTTTGAGATTCCAGATGCTGAAGTCACATTGCCTTATTTGGAAGAATCACTACCAGAAAAGAAAAGTTTTCTTTCTGTGTCTCAGTTTTCTCACTTGTAAAATATGTAAAAAAGAGAGCCTAATTTACGAGATGGTTGAGACAATCATTTGAAGTAATACATATAGCATATGTAAAATTGTTCTTGGTACATAGTGCTAAATAAATGTTAGTTATAGTTGAAGACAAAGATCTTGTTTTAGGAATCACTACTGGTGCCTAATAATGTTTGCTTATGGTAGGTGTTAAACCTATGTTGTATGAAAGAATAAATGTACAAGTTTTAGCATATTATAGAATGAAGAATGAAGAAATACACATTATTCTAACACACTTATAGAGAAGTGCAATGCCAAAAACCTGGTTTCTTAAAAAGTCAAATATATTGTGTCCTATCCTTGACGTGGACATCCAATATTCTTGACCTTTTACTGCTTCTTGACTCTAATTAATTTCATAAAGCAGCTCAGGTGAAAAAGCCATAGGCAGCCCCTCTGAAAATTCTTATGGATAGAGACATTAATCTAAATCTAACTAACTTGAACAAATATATGAACTTTAGGATCTGTTTATAATTTTGTGAAACCTTATAAGTCATTTAGACACTAAATATGTGTGCCTGCTTCTAAAGCCTGAATAGAGTATATATTATCTCGCAGGTAAAAGTATCATGTTTTCACAAGTAAATTAAGTGCCACCAGTTTATATCAAAGTAAATCTAATCATCTTAAAGAATAATGAGGGAAGATAATTCGTCAAATAATAATTAGTCAATCAAATAATTTATTTATTTACAGAAAATAAAGGAGTTTAAATTTTGAATTGTTATTTGTGAATTTTATCTGACACAGTAAAAATCAACTTAATTTTATTAAAATTTTTTGAATACCCAGAAAGAATACATAGAGTTAATGTGACACATTTCAGAAAGGCCTTCAAGTTTACTCATATAAGTGGCCCTTAAATGTTTACATCCCTAAACAAGATATTCACTTTCTCTATTTTGTCATTGCTAACTGAAAAATGACATACTAGATTATTTCTCAGATAAGCTGGTGCATTTTTAGGCTAAATTCTCTTTTGAGTAGAAAAAAATTGACAATAAATAAAGAAAACTGCCCGGATTCGGTGGCTCAGCCTGTAATCCCAGGATTTTGGAGGCCGAGGTGAGAGGATTGACTGAGTTCAGGGGTTTGAGACCAGCCTGGGCAAATTGGTGAGCCTTTGTCCCTACAAAAAATCACAAAATCTAGCTGGGTGTGGTGGCATGCGTCTGTAGTTCCAGCTACTTGGAAGGCTGAGGCAGAAGGATCACTTAAACCAAGCAGGTCGAGGCTGCAGTGACCGTGAACGTGCGGCTGCACGCTAACCTGAGTGACAAGAGTGAGACTCCAACTAAAAAAATAAAAATAAAAAATAAAGATAACTTTATGATTTGGCTAAGCAAGGATATTTGTGAAATGAAGGATTTTAAACCCACGAGTATATTTTGTACTGAGATAGTATCTGTCTCCAAAAACAGGAATAATATTTGGAACTAAGTAAAACAGTTCAATTATAAAGGAATGATGGATAAATTGAGTGAGTAGATCTGAGGAAAGGAGTAGTCCTTGTTTAGTTGGAGGATCTAAGAGAACAGGGGTCAATTAAGATAAAATTAATTACTACAGTATCATTCAGTCATATAACCATAAATGATCCAATTAGAGATCACAAAAAAAGCAGTACTGTTCCGGGTAGAAAAGGCATTCAAATTGAGTGAATAATGATAACATTGTTCCGGAACATAATTTTATTCTCTGCTGGGCCATTGTCTGGAAATAACATGGCACCAGAATGGAGAAAAGGATTTTGCCTTCTGATGGGCAAGGATAGATAATACATCAGGGAAAAATCCAAGAGGTCATGCACAAATGAGAACTTTCTTGGCTTAATAGAGAAATAGAAATCTAGGGCAGAAAGACAAAGCAGAAATACTAATCTATAAGAGAGACAGGGGATGGGGTGTAGTTTGCATGAAAATGAGCATTTTGGGTGACTGAAATAAAAATAACCAGATAATAACCTCAAAGTAAACATGAATTTGAAATTAGGTAATCTATTCCACCTTAAAAAAAATCTGATGTAATTTTTTTGGACATAATTCTTTTCCCAATAAGACAGTGTTTGCAAAAGTAACAGGAAACCCTACTAACATGATTGAAATAAGTGAAGGAGTTCATTTTTCTCATTAAAACACATGTTGAATACACAGTACAAGGTTGAAAAAGTGGTTTGTTGAGAATATGGGAAAACTAGACTCCTTGTTTTTTTTTTGTTGTTTTTTTTTGAGATGGAGTCTCACTTTGTCGCCCAGACTGGAGTACAGTGGCCGCTCCCCGCCACCGCAGCCTCGACCTGTTGGGCTCCGGCCATCCTTCCGCCTCAGCCTTCGAGTAGCCAGAATTACAGGCGTGCCCTCCCACGCCCGGCTGATGGCTTTTTTTATTTATTGTAGAGATGAGGTCTCGCAGCCCAGGCGGGTCTCGAACCCATGGGCTCAGGCAATCCACTCACCTCAGCCTCCCAAAGGTGCGGGATTACAGGCTGAGCCACCGAGTCCGACTTTTTTTTTTCCTTATACTTTCATTCATTCTAATGGTTTGCATTCCACTCGCTAATTTTCCAAATGTGAATAATACCTGTAGCTATATAATGAGTTATTTGGATTCATAAATTAATTCATGAATAATTTTAAAAAATTGTTAACAGAGCACATCTAGCTAGACCCAAGATATTCATTAGCAAATGGCTAAGCCACTGGTTATTAACTTGGTCAAATTAGCTCTATTTAGAAGATATGATAAGGAATAGAGCCAATAGCTGATCTCATGTTACAGTTTGGTCATCATGTCAGTAAACAATCATCTGAAAGGATGAGTATAAATAGCTTTTAGAGGAAGCTTTGAGCTACAGGAAGCATTTGTTTTCTTCTAATGAAGTTCAGCAGGCATCCGTTTGGCTCTGAAGTCAGGTAGGAAAGTCTGCCCCCTTTAAGGAGAAGTGCAGCTGGAATTCATGTAGTGGTTAATGTAGGGCACCACCAATTTAATTAGCTTAACCACTTGAGTCCTGCTGAATGAACCTAGTACATGGGGTTAATCACTTATCAGTGGGAAAGTATAAGACACATGTGCAGGTATCGCGCTATCAGCCAGCAGGTGATAGTCTGAGCTGTGTGCTCTGCCCCACCCACTGGGTGGCAGAGCCAGTGAAGCATTCAACCATTGAATTTCCTGGCTGCTTAACTGATTCACATAGTACTCAGGACAAATTAGCCTTGTGAATTTCTTCTACTACTTTTTCTTAAATTAATGCATCTTATTTTGTTTTGTTTTATGTTTTTAGATTTTTTTTTTTTTTTTGAGTTGGAATCTCGCTCTGTCGCCTCGACTGGAGTGCAGTGGGCCACCACAGCCTCGCCTGCTGGGCTCCGGCGATCCTTCCGCCTCAGCCTCCCGAGTAGCCGGAATTACAGGCATGCGCTACCACGCCCGGCTGATTTTTTGATTTATGGTAGAGATGAGGTCTCGCTGCCCAGGCGGGTCTCGAACCCGCAGGCTCAGGCGATCCACTCACCTCAGCCTCCCAAAGGCGCGGGATTACAGGCTGAGCCACCGAGCCCGGCTGTTTTGTTTTGTTTTTGTTTGGTTGGTTTTTATGAGTTGGAGTCTCACTCTGTCACCCAGACAGGAGTGCAGTGGCCACTCCCGGCCACCGCAGCCTCGATCTGCTGGCTCCGGCGATCCTTCCGCCTCAGCCTTCCAAGTAGCTGGAACTACAGGCGCGCGCTACCACGCCCGGCTCATTTTGGCTCACTGTAGAGATGAGGGCTCGCCAAGTTGCCTAGGTGGGTCTCGAACCCGCGGGCTCAGGCAATCCACTCACCTCAGTCTCCCAAAGGCGTGGGATTACAGGCTGAGCCACTGAGCCCGGCTAGATGGTTTTTCTACAAGATTTCTAAAGCCACTGTTTTTTCTTTTTTTTCCCGTCGTTGTCCTTAGAAGAAAAGACAATCATTGTTGACCACTAGGGGGATGTTAAAATGGAATTTTAATTAATATTTAATTCCTAAATGTCACCAAATATAGATATAGGATAATACATTTTAAGTACTAGAAAACTAATTGACTTTCAAAATATCTTTTCAACTCTTTCTTATAAGACACCGATTTTGGAAAGTATGGCAGATTCTTCATGTTTCCGAGAGCATTTCATTAACAGTTGTGTGGCAATCACTGAGTAATGACTAAAGGCTACTCTTACTCAAGAGAATATACAATATAAAACTGACCAGAAAATATAAAGCTCAGAACAGTTATCAGATATGCATACTAACATAGAAAGTCAAACATTGTGATTAATTCAGAAAAATATAATTCATTTTATATTTAATCAAATATATTTCTTATTCTAGAAATTTTAAACCTGTTGTAACTAAATATGTATCATATTTAGTATGGATTTGCAAGAATTAGCATATTTGAGAACTTGAGGGAAATTATGAAGCCCTAATTTACACTGAGGAATACATTTTTATTAATCTTGGCCTATGGAAAAATAATTGAGTCTTGTCTATGGATAATTTTTGTCAAAGACAACAAATTGGAAATTAAGTTTTTGATGATAAGCTTTCTTTCCGTTCAACACAGAGAATGAATATTAAATAAAATTAGATTAAAATGCTTATAAAAGAGATAGAGTCCTCTCTATATGTTTCATTTTGTTATACAGAGACAGTAAAGAACTTATAGTAAAAGATAATATTTCTCACCAAAAACTGAGCTGGATTCAGGCTGATTTTCCAATTTCTATCTACAACTCAACTGGAGACATGAAAGCTAAGCGTCAACACTTCCTATTCGCTTCCCTGGTCTCTCTTAAAGGGGCATGTCATCATATCACGGACTACAGACAATGAAAAGTATGTGGAAGTCAATTGTGTCACTTCTGAGGGAAATATTTAATGGTTGAGACTTGATTTTTTCCACCTTCTTTTTGCTACTCCTTCAACTGGGGAGGTTGTTTATTATAGTCTATTTAGTTACAGTATGATAGAGCTTCCATCAGCCTGGATCACTGACTCACTGTTGAGAAAGCTGTTGCCCTGGACATTTTCCAAATTCAAACAGACTTTAAGTTGCTGAGAAATAAACCTTGTGTTTTTGCATGACTAAGATTTTGACTTTTGAGTATGTGTTGCAAAAGTATAACTTATCCTATGCTGACTGATAAATTATTAACCAAACATGGAACTTTTGATTCTGTTGGGGAAAAAAATGACTTTTTTTTCACAACCACTGGATATTTTATAAGAAAATTTTATTTAATTCATCCTAACTTTATATGTATCTATTTTAAGCTTCAATAAATATGGGTTCTTTTATCCATTGTTTAGAACTGTATATACTACCAATATTTAAGCATGTGTCAGATATTTTCGGAATGCCATTGCTGAAATATTAACCTCTTCCGAATGTGAGAGAAAACAGTAATGCTTGATAAGCCATCCCTTGCTACTTAACTTGTGTCTGCAAACTGACTTAAGACTTTAATTCTTACAAATTTAGTTGATAAGCACTTTGGATCAAATAAAGCAAATTCTAAATCATTGCTCACTAGATGATTTTAACTTTATTATTATTCTCATTAATTCATTATTTACCAAATATTTTATTGAGATCCCATTACGCCAAGATGTGTTTGTGACTTGGGTTACAAACGGTGAAAAAGATTGACAGTCTCACACAATGAGCTTATGTGGCAAGTTCACCTTTCCATGCCACAGTTTTGCCAAACCACCTGCACTTATTACAAGTGCCCAGAGAGGGAATGCCCACTATGAGGTCACATGTTGAGGCAGAGTGAAGTCATTCATTCCTCATCTTCCCTTTAAAATGAAATTTTATTTTATTTTCTATCCACTGCTTCTGTACACATGGAATTGATGTATTTTAGATGTCTCAGTCATCTATTATTAATGGAAAGTTCTTACCATCAGAAGGGGTAGATATTTTTGGAAAGTTTTCAATATTCATTCATATTCAACCAATCACCTAAGTAATACTGAAAATACACATCTAGAACTAATCATGAATTCAAAGGCCTACATTACTACGTGTATTCAGTCACGCACTGACATTCTCTTCCTTGAATTTCATTCTATCATAATATAAAATAGTTTATAGTCTCCCAGAGACATCATAGCCTTCCATTTCAATTTGTCTGTGACCAAGCTGTTATCACTTGTTCTATAATTCTTCTTAGCCTTTCATCATCTCAATTTATCATTTTCATCTTGAACATATCCTCCCAATAGAAGCTTTGCTGACACAACCATGTAGAACTAAGTGTCTTTTTCTATGTTAACTTGTCCTCTGAGTATATATACCTTTGTAAGGAAATTATCATATATACAAAACATTTATTTATCTGATTTCAGGTCTTATTAAATTTTAAGTACTTTGGAAAAAATCACTTATTCTTAATTATCTTCAGGTTTATCAATAAAAAAGAATGCCCAAAAGACACAAGTGTGAGACAATAAATATTTTTGAGCCATTGATTGATAAAAGCCTTAGTTATTTTAAAGGTAAAATATCATCTGGATGCAATAAATTCTGAAGACATGGTTTGTCATTCATATATAAAAACTCTATCATAACCAAAACACATTTTTATTTTGGCCAAGTTCTGTTGCACTTTGAAGGATAACATAATTGAGAACGGAGCGAATACATATTCAATTAATAAGATCTGTCTCATAATTTATGAGTTTCAGAAAGTTATTTACCTCAATTTGGTCTTCTGTAAAATTGGAATAGTAGTAAAAACATCTAATTTGTATATCAGAGCAGGTGATTGAATGTAGAAGTGTGTATGAATCATACTTAACTCATACTAGTTTATCTTAAAATTAAGTAAACATCATGCATTTTTAGAATACCAAAATATAAAATGCTATAAAAATTTAATGTTATGTTCTCTTATATTACTCATAATTCTAACACATCTACCTAATTAAATTTCTTCTAGGAATATACTTTGTTAACTATTAACTATTATATATATAAACATATGTTCATAACAAACACTTAAGTGTTCTCCCAGAATGTGCTTACAATAATCCTTTTAGGTAGTCATTACCAATATCACTGCTTCTTAGAAAAATAAAATTGCCTTCTATAAAGCTAAAAAAAGGTAAAGAAAAATTAATTGTTGTGTGTAACTAAAATATTGCCTTTACCCACTTGTTTGAGATTTCTAAGATAAAAAATTTAGCCATTTGTATATAGGCCAGATGAATTAAAATCTATATATACATGTTTTTCATTTCTACCTCTGTAAAATGTTCTGTGTCATTGTTGTGGTATCTGACATTTGATTCAAGTTACTCTCTGACTTTCTTATCTTATTCTTCCTACCTGAATCAAAAATCACTTTTCAAGTGCTTTTAACACAATTCTACTAAAACCCACTTGTATGCTGAAACTGCCCATCCTTGTCCTCCAGAAACCTTAGAAATACTCATTAATCAATTAATTTTTCAATTCAATAAATATTCATTGAACATTAATTGTATGTCAGGTGTTAATGTAGGCATTTAAGGGAGATTTGTATCATGACTTTGAGAAGGTTATTTACCTCAGTTTGGTCTGTAAATAAATCTAACAGGTGCATCACGGTCATTGTGATGCTCACATTCCGAAATATCTCTATTTGATTATACACTTGATAGTTTTTTGATGTCCTTCCTACCAAAGTAATTCTGATACTGTAATCCTATTGCCATTGTATTTTCTGTGTAAGGTAGCAATGATATGACTTCGTTACCATGGAACATCACCTGAATCCATGAGTAGATTGCAAAATGTTTCCAGTTGTTGGTTCCCATGACTTGACCATTACTTACAAAGAAAACTTTTTCTTTAAGTAATATTTAGACTTTTAGAAGGAGACCTCATCCCCAAAGGGGAAAATGTCTATAGTTATAAACTTCTATTGGTTTTTCTACTTCCATCTTCATTCTAAAACTAAAGGCTCTTGGTAAGTGTCAATTTGGTTAGATTTGGTCTTGGTGGTATGAAAAGAAACTTCTCTTGGGAGCTGAAATCACTACTTAGAATTTGAATGCAAGTTGTAATAATAATCTATTGGAACAGAATGTTTTGATTATTCATAGTTGTTTTTTCCTCTTTAGGTATCCATGTCCCATATTTTCCACTGTGTTTTTCAGATATGTCAGAATAACTTAGGACAGGGTTTAAGCTCTACTTCCTGAGATATTTCAAGGCCTAGGCAAATGAGAAAAATCATGGTGCCATTTTCTGTGACCCAAAACATGCTAAAAGTGTTAGAAGATGGGAGACAAACTTGAAGCTTGCCAAGTTCCATATCTATCTATCTATCTATCTATCTATCTATCTATCTATCTATCTATCTATCTATCTACCTACCTACCTACCTATCT
>NW_006997882.1:0-50625 GCF_000164805.1 Carlito syrichta | reverse complement strand
AAAAAAAAAAAAAAAAAAAAAAAAAAAAAAAAAAAAAAAATTTATCTCAGCCAATTTATCTGCTTCAAATACTTTGGAGCAGCCTACTTGGTGATTGTGGCTCAGTGTTACAGGCCAACACAGAGTAGATGCTGTGGTAGATGCTTTCAGAAATGAGGCACACATGTATCCAGTATGCTGTTTTCTGTTCACAATTCATAGGTGTCTTCATGACCAGAAATTGTTAATGACAGAAAAGAGTCCTCACTGAGCAGACTGTATCCAATGAATTCAGGTCCACAGAGGCTCACATTCTTGCTTGATATGGGAAACAAACAAAGAAACAAAAAAGCCACAACACCTCCAGCGCTCTCTGTTGGATCAGCTGAGGTGTCTTTTTCACTTGCATTAGAGATCAAATTCTTCTTCTGCCCAATCCTTTTTTATTAAGTAATTCTCCATGAAAACTCCTGCATGCATGTCTTAGAGTTTTAACATTCAAGTTCCAAGAAGACACAACCTATGACTTTCTTTTTTTAAACTAGGATTAGTCCAATAATGCAGACTCTTAACCAAAACTGGATTACTTACTGGAAAGCTGGTAATGAGAAATCATCACTAATGTGGATAGATCACTAGTAGCTCCTGGTATACAACTGTGTTGAAATTTATCAGACTATCACTAGAGATACACTGGAATGGGATATCAGTGGAAGGGAGTGTGCACAAAGATAAAATATCTCCTAATTTTGAAATGTATAGGAGAAACAGTATTTAGAGAGATTATTTCATTTAATGGCTATTCAATCATATGTTTCTGTAATACAGGAATAGGCTAAGATAATACCTAACCAATATAAGTTAAAGCATGAATAGCAAATAATTTTCTTGGCAAAATATAAAGAAATTCTCATCTCCTGCAGCCAGAGGTCAGAAAAAGCTGAGTATCAAACTTGACTTACTAGAGAAACTCATCTCCAAATAAGTTGACTCTCAACTCTAAAAAGTCAACTATGTCAACCAAAAAAGTCTCAATGCGAATAAATTCCAGGGTGAGAATTTACTGGTGAATGAAGCTGAAAATATTCCATCCCCAGCATTGTCTTTGATCTTTCCAGGCCTACAGAAGCAGTGTTTTTCTCCTTGTTAAAGTCTTATAAGTCTCTCGCCTCTTTCTTGAAGACATTCAAAGTTTTCTGTCTTAAAGGACAACATGCAGTCTCCTTGGGAACTAACTCTACCTCTTTTTCTGGGAACTACGCAAATACTCAATTTCAGCCTCTATATAATCTAACCAAGAAATAGCTTGGTGTGCTAAGAGAAGAAAGAGAATGACCAAAGGTGTACCAAGTCAATATGTGTTAGTAGGAATCTGGGAAGTATATATGTGACTGAACCCTAAAGTTGCTGTATCAAAGAGAATGGAATGCAGAGTTGAATAAGAAGATTTTAAGAAGAGTTTTTAATATGTGGAGAACCTGTCTTGATATAGAATTTCTTACCCTGGTAAATATCCTTTGAAACATTAAAAATATGTTACTATGTTGGCAATTGGAATCTTGAAAAAAGGGATAACTCATAGAAAATGAAAGAAGGAATAAAAAGAATCAAAGAGGTGGACCCACTTATGTGGATATACTGCATAAGGAACTAAAACTCACTGGTGGTCTCTATTTTGTTGGAAGACTCAGGATGTTCTTTGTACACCAAAGTGAAAAGAATGCATTGGTAAGAATTTCACTAGTTCATTAGGTTAATTGTTAGTGTTATCTGTTGGTCTGGACTAAAAGTGGAGATTCATTACAAAATTGGGTTCAATGATTACAAAGGACATGGCATTAATTGTTTTAATCTGGATAGCAAAAGCAATCCAAGATAGATGATCAGGAGGCTGAAGTCTGCCACTCCTAAAAGTAGTTAAATCTGTTTTCCAGTTTTCAGCCTTTGTCCCAACTTACCACATATAGAAACTCTTGGCAGAAGAGTAGGGAGCTCCATAAGAATGAACAGTTACAACATGTTGGCAAGTATATTATTTCACAGTCATTCTCCAAAGGAACATATGGAACTTCACTTAGGTAACTGTGCCTAAGAGAAAGGGATATTCATCGAACTTTTGGACAGAGTACAGTTTGACATTGATAGCATGGGTTGCAAATCATCATTCTATTTTCTTTATTAGGATTAGAGTCAATTGGAGATCAAGTATCAAATGAGTTACTGGCCCAAATCCGGGTCTCAATGCATATACTGGTCCATAGATGTGTGCATATGAGTTTTATATAACAAAATTTTTCAAAGACTGCGTTAGTCTTAACAAGTCACAGTTTCATTTAAGGCAAGCAGGATAAACATCAGGCATCTCATTTCTGCACTCTTGTTCTGTTTATGTAAGAAAAATAGCTTTTTTTCTGTAAAATGTTAGCATTGGACCAGTTTACATGTTTTAGATATGTGTACCTAATAGTCTAGATATGTGTACCTAATAGTCTAGATTTAGTGTTTATAGAAATTACAGAAAACTTCTTACTTGGAATTAGAAAGTCATGGTGACATTGTATCTTTTTATGGTGTGCCTTTTTCATAATATATTCAAGAAAGTTAGCATCAATTGGCAGAAGATTTTGATTGGAGGATCTAAATTCATTAGGAACTGATAAAAGGGTAGCAGTAATAAAGACAATTGGAGATAGTACAGGTTATTTCTCCAGATGGATAATAAAAAGAATAAAAAGCTTTGTAAAACTTTGAAGAATTCAGGTATTCCACATGGACTATAATAAAATAAAAGTCATCAAAATGGAAATTGAAAGACCTATAAAAGAATGAGATGCCTCAGTAGGTAGCAAATATAAAAATATGTGTTTCTGAAAAAGAAATTATAGGATCTAAAACATTATAATTAATATAATAAATTAATATATGATTGATACCAAGGAATATTATCACACACATACAGACAGACACATACACCTACACTTCCTTGTGAGTATTGCAAATTGGAATTCAACCAGATGTCTCTCGCTGTGGGGGTTAGGGTGAATACTGGGAAGTATGGATTATGAATTTGGTTACATCCATAATTTCTTATACCATTGCATTATTTATTAATGGGACATGTAGACTAGGAGTTAAAGTAGTAGTATTAATATGTCTTTATGACACACGTGAACTAATTTTTAACTTAAATTTATTTTTAATTTAGCATTCTATGAAATTCAGAGAATACAACAATACCTATTTCTGACATGTGAAAACTAAAAGAGAACTATCCAGGAATACCAAACTTCATATAACTCTTTTCCCCCCCCCAATTTTTCACATTATTTGACAGAACTTTTATTTGCTTGTTTGTTTGTTTGTCTAAAGTTGGGGTCTCACTCTGTTGCTCATATTGGAGTGCAGTGGCATGATCATAGTGCACAGCAACATCGACTTCCCGGGCTCAGGAAGTTCTTGCTCCTTAACCTTCTGAGTATCTGGGAATACAGATGTGTGCCACCACACCCAGTTAAATTTTTTATTTTTGTAGAGATAATGTTTTACTTTGTTGTCCAGGCTGATCCTGATCTCTTGACCTCAAGCAATCCTTCTGCCTGGGCCTCCTAAAGTGCTGGAATAACTGGTGTGAGCCACTGTGGCTTGCTTAAAAATTTTTAATACTCTATCAATGACTTTAAATATGTAGTAAAGATATAATATAAATATGATATAATTATGTAATCAAGATGCCACAAAAATAAGAATTTTGTTGTTTGAAAGCATATGTATATCATACATATATATTCATATATATATTCATATATATATTCATATATATATATATACACATACAAATATTAATGAATATAATCCTTTTTATCACTCACAAGAAATTATATTGCTATAATGGCATAACAAATCTAGTAATTGCTTTATATTGGACATATCAAAGTTGTTATAAAAGTTGTTTTCTTTTAAAATATGCCCCAATACTATGATTTTCTTTTTATTGTACAAAAATTGTTTTATGTAAACAAATTTTAAATCTACTTATTTTTGTAATGTTGAAACAAACATTCTAAGTAACATGATAATGGCATGGTAATTAGAGTCATGTTTTTAAAAGCAATAACACTTCTTATTGCATTATCTTAGTTACGTAAGCCAAAAATTGTTTACTTTGTATCTTTTATACTCATATCTAATTTTTTATATTTTCATAAGGCTACAAACTTTACTACTACTTGAGAATTAATTCTTAAGTAACCTCTTCATAGTAAATAAAACTAAATGAATCAACAATGCAAAGTAAACATCTTAATAAGTGAGACAGCATGTGAAATTGCACATTTTACAAAAGTATATTGTATCAATTTTTTAAAATATTTCATATATTGAGTCTTATGAAATTTGGAAACCTTAAACCCCATCTCTAAATTATGCAGTTTATATGGTATATTTGCAAGAATATTTTACTTTAAACTATTAAGATACATTACCTTATACAGCTATGTGTCTCTATCCTATACATAAATGTAAAATTTAAAGTATTGACAAAAATATGTCATTGAGCTGCATAAAAATGTCAACCTCAGAATATTTCTGTATGACCCTAAAATATACCAAGAAACATGAAGTGGGGATTGGGGAAGAAAGTATTGTTTTCTTCAGTTGATTATCTCTCATTTGAGGAATTGTCTTTTCCTTGGCTTTTGTAAGTCTGTTAGACTTTTCTTATTCATTTGATAACTTTGCTTGGAGTCTCTAATTGGGGACCCTTTCTCTAATCACTTAATACAAGTATTAACTAATAGTCAATGCAATTCCAGGATTCTCCCACTTTCAGATATTGTCTAGCATATTTCAAGAGTTTCAATTATTATATCTATGAAATGTAACCCCTAAATTATACTTCCATACATGATTATTACTATAAGTCGGAGTCTCCTATCTCCAGTATCTTGCAGGACATTTCTACTTGAATATTGTATTCTCAAGTCAAAAAAGTCTGAAATCTAATTTGTAATTTTTATCCTTAGCCCACATCTCCTTCTTTTTTAATATTCTGCTAATTTCATTTCCTTTCTTGAGCAGTAAACACATTATCTCAGTTTTTTCTTTGTATTCTCTTTTGAATAATTTTCATTGCTATTAATTATTCTTAAAAAGCTTAATATACCATTCTGGTTTTCAAAAAGCCATTAATAATTAATGCTTGAATAATGTAACTAAAATCATTAGGTCTTAATTTGCATTTGGTAGGATAATGATAGATAATTTTCTCTTTTATAGAGTAGGTGGCAACCCAAAATTTGTAGTGAATATCTTTATAAAAGGGCAGTTCAACATAGTTCAAAGTATAAATTATTGATTAGGACATAAATTTACTAACAGGAGAAACAGATTTTGAAAATTGAATATTTGATATGCATCAATATATACATTTTTGCTGTTATATATGCAGCACATTTATTGTTAGTTTTTGCAAATATATTTTTATTAAGATTTAACGTAATATGTAAAGTAGTTTTCTAAGCAGTGTTGTATTATAAAACAATTTTAAAAATCTCTTTATTTTTTATTTTTTAATTTCTGTAAAGTTGTGATTTTGCCCAGCCAGGCTGATCTCAAACTCCTGGCTGCAAGCAATCTTCCCACCTTTGCCTCCCAAAGTGCTGAAATTACAGAGATGAGCCACTGCACAGAGATTAAAAATAAATAAATAAATAAATCTGTTCTCATATGAATTACCTATTTCAAATTTCTAGATGTCAAGCAAATTTTTAAAGTTCATACATATATTTGTTATTTTTAAGTTATAGGTCATCATGGCAGTGATAAAAATATCAAGACTAATATTAAATATATATCTATATTTATGTATAACAAGGGTACCTGCATAATAAACATTTGTATACTTAACCCTGAATTGTACCCCACATCTTTAAAATATTTGTTTAAAAGTATTGAAGTTATAATTAGGTTAAAAAATTCAGATCTAGAGAATTTCCTCCTGAATAAATATTGCTTGTTTAAAGAGCTATGTCAGCACTGGAGACATATTTAGTAACCATATAAATGAAAACTTTCTATCTAAAAAGCTTACATTTTGCTAAAATTTTGCAGGTTTTGGAAAATACTTTAATTGAGAGTTTGGCTAAAAGTTAGTTTTAGATGAAGTTATAATTAAATGTATAGTATGTTTAAGCCTGACTATTGAGTTGATATAAACTTCTGGTTTTGAGGATTTGGCAAGAACATTTATTATATCAAGAAATATATTTACCTGTGGGGGGATGGAGGATTGCGGATTAAATCATAGATGAGTACACATGTATGCATATACATGCATTTTACAGTTATGTCCCTCAAGCATGAATAAAATAGCATCAATGTTTTATATATATATATGTTACTTACACATATTTTACATTTTGTCTTTTAGAATTTTTGCAGCTGTATTTGAATGATTTTTTTGACAGTGAACCGTTTCCTATACTGCATACATTTTATGTATTTAATCATTTTAAATGTTTGCCCTTCATAAAGGTTGACAGTATAGAGGTGATGTTTTAGATTTTGTTTCTCATGGATGATAGAGGCTTACACAGATAAAATTCGTCTTCCAAGAGTAATGGATATGCAACTACTTGTGTGTCATTGATCTTACAAGAGGTGGGTCATAAGATTCAACTTAGCTTAGTGGATATCAGAGCATTAAAACTATTAGAAAAACAATTGTTTTAATGGTTCTTGGATGTGGCTTTCTTCTAAATTGTCGATGGAAGCTGAGCTGCGTGGCATGTACCTGTGATCCCATGTACTTGAGAGACTGAGGCAGTATGGTTAGTTGAACCCAGGAGTTCAAGTCGGACCTGAGTAATACAGTGAGAACCCCATCTCTAAAATATGTATGTGTGTGTGTGTGTGTGTATGTGTGTGTGTGTGTGTGTGTGTGAGAGAGAGAGAGAGAGGGTGTGTGTAAATTATTGAAGAAAATATGAGTGAAATAGTGGTGTTTACTACTTTTTTAAACTAAAAAAAGGTAACATGGATTTTAAGATAATTACATTAAACACAAACATAAATATATTTAAACAAGTTAAAACATTATATACCCCAAAGACATAAATTATAACTCAATTTTTGTCTAACATCCATGTAGGCAATACTTTTCAGTGTAATTGCTCCATCACACCTAAATTATAGTGTAATAAGTTAAATAGTGTGTGCAAATATTTTCTCTTGAACCTTTGTATTGGGCCAAATATTAAAAATTAAAGTATTTTTAATACATTAAAAATAAAATCTGAAAACTACTTTATAATCCATTAATGTCTGTTTCTCATTATCTGGTTAATTTTAGACAATATTTAATTTAAGGCATAATACAACATTTTTTAATAAACTTATAATAAGAAAGACCAAAATTTTTATCTTGTTAGTCATTGTTCAAAATTTATAGAATGATTCTGAATAGTAGCCATCTCAACAAGAAATCAATTTAAAAACAAATGTGATTGATTGTGTTAATAAATATTCCTTTAATTTTTTAGCTTAGATAAATAATGAAAATCAAGGGCCTTTAAATTATTGATTACCAAACAAAGAACACCAAAAAATTTTATTAAAACAGAACATAAACAAGAATGTTGGACATTAAGAATTCTGACACCATCTAAAATATTAGAGGGGAACGTAAACAAAAGATAGCATTCACAGGGGACAAATGAGCGTAATTAAGAATCTTAGAAATTAAGTAAAGTATCTAAAATGTCATATAAGTTTGTTAGAATAAATAATACATTTTTTTTTTCTTAGGTGCAGACTTAAGACTCAGATTCCGGGAGTGCCATTAGCAGGAAGGCTTCTTCTGTCAGTCTCTTTTCAGTTCACCTTGGTTAAGAGAGTTATCTCACCCACTATTGCATCCTTCCCAGGGCAACCCACATCTGGAGAATTCCATATCTGTATGGGATGGGACTCCAAGGATGCACAACCAAGGGACACAGACATGAGAACAGATGAAAGGGAGATACTGATCTGAGAGCTCTTTCATGAGATTGAAGATTGTAGCAAGGACTTCCAGATGATAGTAGCATTAAACAGCTTCTAGAAGCATGGAAAAGGTGATGGACCAAGTTAAATGAAATCTAATGTGTAAATTGTTATGTCAGTTTGTGGAAAAAAAACAAAGAAAAAACTCAATGCATAGAGTACAGCTATGCTGAAGCAGATATGCTACAAAGTACCAACAAACACACCAGATGCTTGTTTTCCACAGGCAAGCCACAGGAAGATACACTACAAAACAGGGCCCTAAGTTGATCTACAGGTAGAAAAATCCAGTATCATGAAGGAGGTCAGTGATGGTTTCCCTCTTTTGGCAAAGGCTGATGGTGAAAGAGGCTGTAACAGAACTAGGTGCACTGAAAGGAATAGGAAGGTTAAGACCCCAAAGAAAAAGAAAACAGGTAGTGGTGCTTAATACTAGAGACTAAGTTCATGGAAGTACAACTCGTGTATTACTCAACTTCTGTCATCAGAAGAAATGAAGAATGGATGATTAGAAGAGGGATCTCACTCCAGTAAAATGTCACAATTCCGTGTCCAGTTTCCAGATTCCAGACAGTTTTAGAACCCAGAACAAACCAGACCCCAGAGGAAGACCCTTGCAATATCATGATTGTATATGATGAAGCTTCTCTCAGATGAACCTTAAAGGGACTTGTAGCTATTTATTGCATAACTGCACACTGAAGAAAAATAAACTGATTAATAATTTCTTTCTTTCTTTTTTTTTTTTCTTTTTGAGTTGGAGTCTCACTCTGTCGCCCAGACTGGAGTGCAGTGGCCGCTCCCGGCCACCGCAGCCTCAACCTGCTGGGCTCCGGCGATCCTTCACAGTCTCAGCCTTCCAAGTAGCAGGGACTACAGGCGCGCACTACCACGCCCGGCTGATTTTTGATTTATTGTAGAGACGAGGTCTCACCAAGTTGCCCAGGCGGGTCTCGAACCCGCGGGTTCAGGCAATCCACTCACCTCAGCCTCCCAAAGGCACAGAATTATAGGCTGAGCCACCGAGCCCGGTTGACTAATAATTTCAAGAGTCACTTGACACAGTTCCAAGGTAGTGATGATATTCACATTCGAAGGATTGCTATGGTGCTTATCTAAGGATGATGAACATGTGGAAACCAAGTAATCAATGAAATCCTGGGCAAAGTTCAATTCACCAGTAATTTAATGTGTTGAGAAAGGAACACACAAATCTATGGTCACTTTTTGGGTCCTAAATGTATACTTGGGATTTTTTGATGGTTGATATAACCCCACATTAGGTCTTTGATCTATCTGGTTAAGGGCTATCATAGTGAGGAAAACCAAATACAAACCTTTGAAAGTGCCCCTCCCAGTCAAGCTGAAGGAGCAAACCAAAAGCAGTATCACTTCCTTGAGAGGAATGCGATACAGAAATCACTTTTTTTTTTTTTTTTTGAGTTGGAGTCTCACTCTGTCACCCAGACTGGAGTGCGGTGGCCACTCCCAGTCACCGCAGCCTCGACCTGCTGGGCTCCGGCGATCCTTCTGCCTCAACCTTCCAAGTAACCAGAATTACAGGAATGCGCTACCATGTCCAGCTGATTTTTTGATTTATTGTAGAGATGAGGTCGCGCCAAGTTGCCCAGGAGGGTCACGAACCCACGGGCTCAGGCATTCACCTCAGCCTCCCAAAGCGCAGGATTACAGGTGGAGCCACCCAGCCCGGTTCAGAAATCACTTTAAGAGCTTAACAAATTCAAAGTTAATAGCCCTTGCCATATATTCATTTGATTCTTCAGTCAATGAAAGACTACTGTGCCAGCTTCTGGTAAAATAAGTGTTGTGTATATAAACATTCCAGTTAATCATTTTTGAGGTAATAATCTTAGAAATAGTTATCAAGTTATTTCATCGCAAACAACAGTTTATTAATTTTGCCTGCACCCTACTTTGAGATAAATTTTATTTCATTATTAGAGGTAAAAGAGGGAGAAGTGACTTTAGATATGCTCTGACCTCAGCTGTAATTGACCACATCTCAGTATTTCTTTTAAAAATACACCAAGAATGCAAATGAAGTTCCTAGAGTAGATTTAGTTGAGTCACCAAAGCCATGATCCATGTAATTCTACTAGCCAGTTCCTTTGTACAGGTGAGAAATCACATCATTATGTCTCCTCTCTCCTTATCAACTTCCACAACCCATTTCTACAACATATTCTTTCCTAAACTGCTGTAACCAGCCACTATGATTCTTATTTGTATTCATGTCAGTGGCTTCTGTTCTTAAACAACTGTCATAAGCTATTCATTTTCTTGCTTCTTAATCAGTCATATTTCAGTAGCAACAAATAACACATACTGAGTATTTGCAATATGTGTCAAACACTGTTCTAAGCAATTTATACATATTAGTTCAGTGAATCTTCACAAGAACTCTATGAAGCAGATACTCTTATCAGTGTTTTACAAATAAAGAAGTTGAGGTACATAACTCACCAAAGGTCACACAGCAAGTAAGTAGTGAAACTAAAATTTTAAAATGTGTAAATTTTGTCTGCATTTTTACTTATAATGACTATGGTATTGTGTGCAAGTACCTTTGTCTATTAAAATGAGAATCAACACAGCATTTAACACTTTGTTTCCTTAAAAAACTAAAGACATACACATAAACTTTATTTAAACATGTCTCACTTCACATAGTTTCTCAATTCTCCAATGTACTCATTCTATAAGTTTAAGAGTGTTAAGAGAATGCTGTTTGTGTGCTCTAGTGCTATAATGCCTAGGACTGAACACTATGATAGTAAACATTCCATATAAAAGTAGTTAATTTATCTAATAAAATGACATGAATATGGGTTATTCCATACATAGCTAACGTATCAATTTTGTAAACATTCACCTTAAATGTTGTCTTAAATAATATTAATTTAGTCTTAAAATAACCTAATATTTATAAATATATTTTCTTCAATGCCTCTAGTCAATTCCTTGGATATATGTTTGTCTAGAAAATATTATGTGCATAATAGTGAGGAATTTAGGGCCTAGGAGTGCTTCTAGTGTACAGTCTTAGACTTAGTAATGCTAGAGCAGAAACAGTATTCTATTAAATATATAAGAGAATATATATTATATACTCTTAAATATACTCAAATATACTCTTAAATATATAACATTAAAATGGCAGCAACTGGTGGCAAAATGACAAAAATGTACCAAACACATTTGAAAATCAATGAAATGAAAGAGAGATTGTCCAAAACCAGATTCATTCTCTCAAATAGTTTCAGAACATTTGAGAATGTGAAATATGAATGTGGTACTCTAGCTAAGAGCAAATGAAATAAATATATAGATTTGTAATACCCTGCTCAAACCAAAGTACAAAAAGGCAGTAAAGTCAAGGATATTCAAACTTTAATTAATAAAGTGAACAACAATTGGGAACTTTGAATATCTAGGAAGCTTCAGTATTTTCTGTGACATTTTAAAAGAAAATTAAAATATCTAAATTCTGAAAATAATTTCCCTGAGTTTTAACCAGTTTAAATAGTCCCTATTAATGATGGAAAGTTTGTCTCCTATAAAATTTATATGTTGAAGCTCAAGCCCCTAATGTGACAGTATTAGGTGAGGACTTTGGAAGGTAGTTAGGGTTAGATTATATCATGAGGAAGACAGTATTAGGTGAGGGCTTTGGAAGGTAGTTAGGGTTAGATTATATCATGAGGAAGAGAACCATATGCTTGAATTAGAATCCTTATAGGAAGAGGAGTGAGACTTCTTTCCCTCCATTATGTGAGGATACAGTAAGAAGACTGCTGTCTGTAAGTCAGAAAGAGGGTTCTCATCAAAACTCAATCATGTGACCACCATAATTTTGAAATTGCAGGTTTCAGACCGATGAGAAAATAAATTTCTCTTGTTTAAGCCATTAAGTAAAGCCAAAGAATGTTATGGCAGCCTCAGCTGGCTAATACACTTCACATTAAAACAATACAAATGCTGTCTAATATCTAGACAACCATAATAGAGAAGATTGAAATAGACTAGAATTCAGGATAATTATATGTAAGTATATGCATATATAAGTAATCTATCTTCTTTAATATACCAATAAATCATTTATAATTTATAATCATATAATTATGTATATAATTACATAATATACACTATTCTTAATATATTTGACAATTGCTTGCACTATCACCAACACATATTTGTGGAAAATATTTTTGTGTCTGCATAACATGAATAAACAATGCACTTATTTTATTTTATTTATTTATTTTGATTTTATTTTAGAGTTTTGGGGTACCAGTGAGGATTTATTACATAAGTTAGTTGCATGCAGGTGAAGTTTGGGCTTCTAGTTGGCCCTCTGTTCTCCTGACAGTAGACCTGGTATCCAATGTATTGCCATGCACCCCTCATCACTCTTTCTCTCCCTCTTCTAACAGTTCCCAATCCCCACCCTTGTGCTCATGTGACCACTGCTTATGAGTGACAACATGCAGTAGTATTCAGTTCTTTGTTTTGGGGATAGTTCACTAAGTATGATGGCCAAAATTCCATCCATATTGCTTCAAAGAACATGATCTTGTTCTTCTTGATGGTTGTGTAATATTCCATTGTGTATATGTACCACATTTCCTTATCAAGTCCATTTTGATGGGCATCTGTGTTGGTTACATGTTTTTGCTATTGTGAATGGTGCTCAATGAGTATATATGTTCAAGTGTCTTTTTGGTAGAGTGATTTTTGATACTTTGGATATATTCCCAGAAGTGAGATTGCTGGATTGTATGGAAGGTCAAATGTTAGTTATTTAAGAAATTGCCACACTTCTTTCCACAAAGGTTGAATTAGCTTATATGCCCACCAATAGTGTCAAAGCATTCCCTTTTCTCTGCAAGTGCACTCACACCTGTTTTTTATTTTTTTGTTGTTTATTTGTTTGTCTGTTTGTTTGTTTGTTTGTTTGTTTTTAAAGATAGCTATCCTTACGAGTGTTAGGTGATATCTCATGGTAATTATGATTTGCTTTTATCTCATGATTAGTAAGGCTGGGCATTTAAAAAACAATTTATTTTATTTTAAAGATATGAGGTACAATTCAGGGTTAGGTATAAAAATGTTCATTATGCAGTTAACTTTGCTGCTGAGGTGTGCCCTCACTTCCCCTGGCAGTTTCCCACTACTGCCAATCCCAACCCCCTTCTCTCCTGGTAGTTTCCCGCTACTGCCAATCCCTTTCTTAAGTATTATGGTAATTGTTCAAAGCCCACTTATGAGTGAGAACATGTGGTACTCAGTTCTTTGTTTGTTGACTGGTTGAATGTCGTCCTTTGAGAAGTGTCTGTTCATATCCTTTTTCCATTTTTTAAATGCGATTGTTTGTTTTATCTCTGTCAATTCATTTGAGTCCCTTGATCTTGAGTCTCTTGTAGATTCTATATGTTAGGACTTGGCAGATGTATAGCTTGCAGATTTTTTTTGCCCATTCCATAGGTTGTCTCTTTACCTTTTTGATGGATCTTTTGATGTGCAAAACATTTTGAGCTTTCAAGGTTCTGCCTGTTAATCCTGGTTTTTGCTGATTTTGCTTTTGAGGACATTGCCATGAATTCATTGCCTACTCCAATATCCAGAAGGATGTGCTTGGGTTTCTTCTAAGATTCTTTTTTTAACCCAAAATTCTGTTGTTATTTTTATTATATAGCTATTCATGAATGTTTGCACATTTATGTATGTGTTTTATATATCTCAATAATACATCATTATATATTAGTTTTAATTCTTTATAATATGATATATAGCAATTATATATCAATTTTACACACATACCACTTAGATTTTCTAAATTTCTTCCACTCCTCAAAATGTTTATCTGAGAGTTTGATTTGTGCCTGAATTGTTCCTTTTAATGATGACCAAATTCCTTGACTTTCATTTTCAGAAATGTTTTCTTCTCACTCTTTTCATTGAAGGTTATTTTCACTGAGCATAAAATTCTAGGTTGGAAGTTACTTTCTTCTTTCTTTCATTTCAATTTCTTCTAGGTTCTACTTATTCTGTTGAAAAATGACCTGTAAATTATATAGCTACTCTTTTGGATATAATCCATACACTGAAAATAATCCAACACAAATTACTATTACCTATTTTTACTTTTTCTGTCTTTTCTTTTGTTGTTTCAGTTCAGTTGATTCTCAGTCTTATACTGTAATATCCAGGGTGTGTAGGGTTCTACAAATAATTTATTTTAAACTCTAAGAATCTTAGAACATATCTTCTAAGATTCTTATAGTTTGAAGTTTAAGTCCTTGATCCGTTTTGAGTTACTTTTTGTATTTGGTTATAGTTAGGGGTGCAGTTATATTCTTCTGCATGTGGTTAGGCAGTTTTCTCAGCATATCTCTTAAATATGGTTTCCTTTCTCCAATGTTTTTCTTTGCTTTCTTGAAGATGATTTGGTTAAAGTTCCACAGTTGTATTTCCAGAGTCTCTGTCCTATTCCATTTGTCTATCCATTTCTGTGTTCATATTATGCTGTCTTAGTTACTGTATAAAAAAGGTAATAAAGTTGAAAGTCTGGAAGTGTGATGCCTCCAGCTTTATTATTTTTGCTGAAGATTACTTTAGCTAAGTGCTCTTTTTGCTTGTATATGAATTTCTGCATTATGTTTTCTAGGTCTGTGAAAAATGATTTTGGAAATTTGATAAGGATTACATTATATTTGGAGATTGCCTTGGGTAGAATGGACATCTTGATCATATAAATTTTTCTAAACCATGAGCATGGAATGTTATTGCATTTGTATGTGTCATCCTTGATTTCTTTGAATAGTGTTTGGTAGTTTATATTGTAAAAGGCTTCCACTTATTTGATTAGATGGATGCCAAGGTTTATTTTGTGTGTGTGGCTATTGTGAATAAAATTGTGCTTTTATTGGGTTCTCTTCCTGCTTGTTGTTGGTGTATAGAAATGCAATTGTCTTTTGTTCATTGACTGTGTATCCCAAGACTTTATTTAAATTGTTTATCGATTTAAGGAAGATTTTTTACTCTCTAGTGAACTCTAAAAATAAAATTATGCCATCTACAGATATCTTAATTTCCTCTTTTTCTATTTGGCTACCCTAATTGATTTTCCCTGTCTTATTACTTTGGCTATGACTTCCAGTACTATGTTGAATAGGAAGGGTAAATGCAGGCATCCTAATCTTGTTCCAGTTCTTAGGAGGAATGCTTCCAGCTATCGTCCATTAAGCATGATGTTGACCAGCAATGTACTTTTAAATCTATAGATGACATATCAATTTCAATCAATAATGGTTTCCATCTAATTTGTTACTAGAAGAATAATATTTTCCAAAAAGTGGGTCTTGGATATTTTGTCTCAAGACAGAAATCTAAAATTTGTACTCACTGCTCTGTTATCTATTAACTTTTCTGAATGAGCCACACAAAACTCAAAATATCAGTTTTCTAATCTTCAAAAGGGAAATGAATTATAAATCATACATATTTTGCAGTGTGTTCTGAAAAGATTAAAAGTAGACAGTGGGAGGGAGGGGATAAGATGGTGATATAACTGGTGAATATGTGAGAGTTACTGCATGACTGAGTGTCCATTAGGACGAATCAGTCTTCACTGATGTGTGCAAGTTAGTGAGTGAATGTTCAGTTGAAGGAAGACACAAGATCAAGCACCCAGGGCTCCTCTGCAGAACTGATTCCAATTTACCACTCTGAATTCAGCACCAGAGTGCAGGAACATCTGTCATTCTTGGGGCATCTTTCAGCAGAAGAGGGACAGAAATCAGCTGCCTCACAGCACCTGGCCCTTGGCCCATACCACCACCTGTGGCAATGGCTGGGCACTTACAGTGGGAACCATGGAGAAGATGTAGGGAGGTAATCTGAAGCTGAGTCCCTCTAGAGGGAAAGACACCGGTGGATGCCATTTTGATGTCATTTGCTATGTCCTGAAACCTGGCAGGTTCCTTCTCTAGCTCACCCAATTCTGGACAGCTTGCATCCAGAGACTGAGGGGCAATCTCTGCACCTCTCTGTGATCACCATTGTTTGCCCAGGAAGGATATTCTGGGTGCACCATACCAGACAGACAGAAATCCCATACCTCACACTGGATCAAGTATGAACATGTGTAGGTGGAGTGGTAAGTCTAGCAGCAGCCAAGTTGGAGGAATATACATATGCCCCCACCACATGAACAGATTATAAGGTGGTAGAAAGTGAGTTCCAGGGGACCCATGCACCAGTCAGTGGATACTGTGATCTGCAGATAGCTTCTAAATCACAGTTTCCCCCATTACACCTAAATCAATCTCAAAAATGCAAAAAAACACTGCCTCCCACTCCCAGTACAGCTTCAAAATTGAACAAATCCAAAGGATCTGCATAAGGAAGAATAGGCTATTGAGCAAAGAGAAGTGGACATTATCTCCCATTACAGAGCAATGGAATTAAAGAGAGGAGAAAAGGGGAAGAAAAACTATCACAAATGAAGAAGAATCAAAGGAAGAGTACCAGTATCTTCCAGACCCCTGGAAAGACAGCACCTATGAATACAGATTTTGAAAGTAAAACAATGAACAGCCCCCAAAATGACTGATCTCAAACCACAAGCCCAGATATCAAGATATTAATAGAGAAAATGAATAGAAATGAGGAGAGATAAAAGGAAAGAATAAAGGAGTTGACAACAGAGATGATGGCAATAAAGAATACAGTAAATGAAATATATAACAAACTGACAATCATGGAAATCAGAATTAATCAAGCAGAAGAAAGAATCTCAGAGCTTGAGAACCAAAATATGGAACTAACCCAAACTGTTAAAAACATAGAAAGGAAGCTTAAAATGATGGAATAAAACCTCCAAAAGATGTAAGATTATATCAAGAGGCCAAACTTTTGCCTGATCAGCATTTCTGAGGCAGATAGGGAGACAGAGTCAACTCTGGAACAAACATTCCATGAAATTATCCAAGAAAACTTCCCTCATTTCATCATAGATATGACCATCAAACTACAAGTGATTCAGAGAACCCCTGTAATTTATCAAATGAGAAGACCAACTCCTAGACCCATAGTACACAACATAGATATACAAAAAATGCGAAAAGAGAGAAAGGTCAGATTATCTATCTGGGGAGACCAATTGAAATAGCTACAGACTTATCTACAGAAACACTATAGGCTGGAAGAGACTGGAGTTCTATCTTCAAAGTTCTCAAGGATAAACAATTGCAACCAAGAATTTCCTACCCAGCTAAGCTAAGCATCATCAGTGATAGAGAATTAAAATCCTTCCCAGACATTCAATCCCTAAAAGTTTATGGTGCTTCCAGGCCAGCACTACAAGAAAAGCTTAAGAAGGTATTAACCACAGAAGAAAGAAAGAAAAGATTCACCATGTTCTTCCCAAGAATCCAGGAAAACAAAGAATCAATACAGCATGCATCATGATGGCAAAAATTGAAAACACACACATATGCTAACCCCAAAATCAAAAGAAAGCCAACCAACAAACAAATAACTCTATAAGTAACTCATAACAGGAATAAACTCTCACATATCAACAACCAATCTGAATGTGAAAGGACCAAATGCACCACTAAATGCCAAACTGTATAAAAAGACACAACTCTACAATTTACTGTCTCTAAGGAAACACATTTCACAACAGAGGATGATCACAGACTTAAAGTTAGAAGATGTAAAATGAATTATCAAGTGAACAGGTCACAAAAGTAGGGAGATGTTGCAATCTTAATATCAGCAAAACTACCTTTAAGCTATCAAAAATTTTAAAAAGATGCAGAGGAACAGTACGTAATGATAAAAAGTTCAACTCATCATCAAGAAATATCCATTCAAAACATATGAGTATTGATTCTAATGCTATCATGGCTGGATACCTAAATAGCCCACTAGCAACACTAGATAGATCATTGAGCCAAAAATTCAACAAGGAGGTCTGGAACCTCAACTTGACACTTGTCCAAATGAACTTAATGGATGTCAACAGAACACTCCACCCAATAACCATGTAATATACATTCTATTCATCACCACATGGAATGAATACTGAGATTGACCACATTTTTGGCCATAAATCAAGCATAAACAAATTTCATAAGATCAAAAATACTACCATGCACCCTTTTAGACTACAGTGGAATAAAAATAAATATCAACACCAACAAAATCCCCCCAAGACCCCCAAAGATATGGACACTACACAGTATGATGCTGAACAACTCCTGGGTCAACACAGAAATTATAAAATTCCTGGAAACAAATTAAAATAAAGAAACATCTTACCATAACCTCTAGGATGCCATGAAATCAGTGGTAAGAGGGGAATTTTTATCTCTACAAACACACATCAAGAAAATAGATCACAAGTTAACAGCTTAACAAATCACCTAAGGGAGATGGAAAGACAAGACTACCAGAATCCTAACTTAAGCAGAAGGATTCAGATCACCAAAGTAAAATCCCAAATACAGGATTTAGATGTCAAAAATATAGGAAAAAAATCAATGAAACAAAAAGCTGGTTCTTTGAAAGAATAAAAGGAATTGATAGTTCCCTAGTCAGACTGACCAAGAAAAAAGGAGAAAAAGCCCAAGTAAACACAATCAGAAATGCAAAAGATCAAGTCACAACTGATCCTTAAGAAATACAAAATATTATCAGAGACTGCTATGCACACTTGTATGGAAACAAATTTGAAAACCTAAATGAAATGGAGGGCTTTCTAACATCACACAGCCTCCCAAGACTGAAACAAGAAGAGACCCTAAATTGACTAATAACAAACCAGGAAATTAAATCTGTCATAAGAAAACTACTAACAAAAGAAAAAAGATAAAAACCTTGTATCAGATGACTTTCCAGTGAAATTTTGCAACATGTATAAGGAGGAGCTAATACCAAACCTATTGAAAGTGTTCCAAGCAATTGAGAAAGATGGAAACCTCTTCAAATTATTTTATGAAGCTAATATCACATTGATACAAAAACTGGGTAAAGATACAACAAAGAAAAAAAAACTTACAGGTCAATTTCCCTTATGAACATATATGCAAAAATCCTCAATAAGATTCTAGCAAATTGGATCCATCCAATTTGGAACAGCGCATCTAAAAAATAATCTACCATGACCAAGTAGACTTTATCCCCAAGATGCAGGACTGATTCAACATCTACAAGACCACAAATATAATTAAATATACCAACAGATGCTAAAACAAAAACCACAAGATTATATCATTAGAAGCAGAAAATGCTGTCAATAACTCCAGCATCCCTTCTGAATAAAAATCTTTGAATGTCAAGGCATAAAAGGAAGATACCTCAAAATAGTAAGAACCATCTATTATAAACCTACAGCTGACATATTGTTAAGTGGACAAAAATTGGAAGCATTTCCCTCGAAAACTGGAACGAGACCAGGTTGCCACTCTCACCCCTTCTCTTCAACATAGTGTTGGAAGTCCTATCTAGAGCAATCAGATATGTGAAGGAAATCAGGTGTATCCAAATAGGAAAAGAGGAAAGCAAGTTATCCCTCTTTGCTGATGATACAATTCCATACCCTGAAAATCCAAGAGATTCTGTCAAAAACATCCTTGCACTGATAAAGGATTTTGATAAAGTCTTGGGGTACAAAATAAATGTGCCAAAGTCAGTTGCCTTCTTCTATACCAACAACAGAAGACAGAGAACCAAGTAAAAAGCACAATAGCCACCAAAAAAATGAAATACTTGGCATCTTCCTAACCAGAAAAATGAAGAACCTTTACAATTAAAACTACAAACCACTACTCAAAAAAATCAAAGAAGACACAAGCAAATGGAAAAATATTCCTTGCTCATGGATAGGAAGAATCAACATTATTAACATGTCCATCCTACCTAAAGCAATCTGCAGATTCAACGCAATACTCATTAAAGTACCACAGCATTCTTCTCAGACCTGGAAATGACAATACAGAAATTCATATGGAAATATAGATGGCCATGGATAGTCAAAACAATCCTTGGAAAAAGAAACAAGAAGGCATCACATTTCCAAACTTTAAACTTTACTATAAAACTACAATAATCAAAACAACCTGGCATTGGTACGAGAACAGGCATATAGACCAATGGAACAGGATAGAGATTCCAGAAGCAAAACTTCAATTTCTCAATCTCTTCATCTTGACAAAGTCTCCACCAACACCCACTAGGGAGAGGAGAACCTATTTAGTAAATAGTGCTGGGAAAACTGGCTGACCACAAGAAGAAAGTGGAAGCAGGACCCTTACCAATCACCATATATAAATATCAACTCTAAATGGATCAAAGATCTAAATGTAAAATCTCAAACTATAAGAATCTTAGAAGAAAATGTAGGACATACTCTTAGGCACATTGGAGTAGGCAATCAATTCTTGATTAATTCTCCAAATGTGAATGCCATGAAAGATAAGATAGACTAATGGGATCCCATCAAACTGAAAAGCTTCTGCAAAGCAAAAGAAACCATAAAGAGAGCAGGGAGACAGCCCACCAAATGAGAAAAGAATATATTTGCCAACTGTATATGTAACACCCAGGATCTACAAAGAACTCAAACGTGCCAAAAGGAAAACAAACAAACAAACAAGCAACCCTATTAAAAAGTGGGCAAAAGATATGAATAGACAATTCTCGGAAGAAGACATATGAGCAGTCAACAGATACATGAAAAAATGCTCAGCCTCACTAATCATCAAAGAAATGCAAATTAAAACCACACTGAGACACCAGCTTACTCCAGTCAGGACTGTCATCATTAATAACTCGAAAAACAATAGATGCTGGTGAGGATGTGGGGAAAAGGGAACACTTCTATATTGTTGGTGGAAGTGTAAATTAGTAAATTAGTGAAAAACAGTGTGGTTATTCCTAAAAAATTCAAAAATTGACCATCCATACAACCAGCAATCTCCTCTCTGGTATATATCCAGAGAAACTCAAATCATTCTATGCAAAAGATACCTGAACATGCTTGTTTGTTGCTGCATTATTCACAATACCAAACACTGAACCAATCATGCTGCCCATCAAAATGATTTAGATAAACAAAATGTGGTACACATACACAATGGGATATTGTGCAGCCATAAAGAAAAACAAAATTATAGACTTTGCAGCTACTTAGATGGATTTAGAGTCTATAATACTAAGTGATCTATCACAGAATCAAAGATCTGAATACCACATGTACTCACTTATAAGCAGGCCCTGAACATCATAACACTATAAGAAACTGATTAGCAATAGTGGGACACTGCCCAGGACAGGCACATAACATCTATAAGGTTAACTGATCTCTAACCAGGTGAAGCGGGGACCAAAGGAAGGCCCAAACTTTACCTGTATAATGACCACCCTGAATTCTACCCCACATCTTTAAAATTAAAAAAAAAAATGTGGTTAGTGAATATCTGTGACACAATCAAGATACCTCCAAGCATTTTCTTAATTATTTCATTCTCCTGTTCAGCTCAGCATTTATTGTTACAAAGAGGTAAATTTTTGATATGGGAAGAATACAATAAATGGGAAAAAGTTACTAAAATTAATGATGAAAATTCAATCTACAGTCACAGAGTACCACAGGTGAATAGATTTGACAAAATTTATTAATATTTTATGCTTAATGTAGATATAAATTGCTCTGTATAAAAAGGAATCTTGAGTAATTGCAACCTGAAGCAGTGACTGAAAAATCAGGAAGAAGAGGGTGTCAGTCATAATATGTCTTTCCTAGTTTCTCTGCTAGTATTGGTAAATTTTATAATGAAATGTTTCACGTTGACTTCTCAATGGGAGATAATGTAAAGCAGCAGTCTCCTGTACTCAAGCACTGCGTGCAGAATGACACTGAAGCTGAAAAGTAGCCTAGGTTTGAGGAGGCAACTAGGATATTTGAATGAAGGAAATTACATAAATGGGAGAACAATGGAAATTTTCTATCCAGAGAAGATAATATAATTGGGGTGTGGAATATTATGAGCATTCCAAAAGAGACTTATGCTTTTGATAAGGAAGTCTTCCTCCATATATTTTAGATTGTTGTGTGTTGCATTACTTAGAAGGCAACTTTAACACTAGCACTACATCTTCATTTAAATATGAAATAATGATACAAAAAGGCAAAGGGAAAGTGATAGGTGGTGATATCAAAAGAGTGTATGTCTATGAAATTGAATAGTTCATAGAATTGGAGCACTAGCGAACATAAACAGGAAAGACAGATATGTTTGAAGAGTGATACGATACAGGAGTTTTCTCAATGT
Organism: Carlito syrichta; assembly: GCF_000164805.1. NCBI lineage: Eukaryota > Metazoa > Chordata > Mammalia > Primates > Tarsiidae > Carlito > Carlito syrichta. The sequence continues at coordinate 28,243 of NW_006997882.1, read as the reverse complement.
TAAATAGTAAGTTCTCAGGTATCTATGGAAGTTACTGACTAGGGCATTGGATCAATATTATTAAAGAAAATGAACAGGGAGGAGAGAGAAGGATTAGAAGAAAAAGGCAAACAACAACAACAACAAAAGATGAAAAGCCAGGAATTTTGAAAGATCAATTAGATATTAGATATTTTAAAATGTCAAGAATTATCAGAAGTACTATGGAGAATGGGGATAGCCACATATAACACTGTTTATCAATAAGGAAAAGTGACCTAGTTTCATTTGACCAGTCTTCAAGAAGGCTATAGTGAGTTGAAGGCTACTGGAAATTTGTTACTCCAAATTATTACATGCTCTATTGGCAAAAATAATGTGCACTTGACATGTTCTATATGGCTTTCAGTGTGTCTTCTAGTTGATAGATAATGTTTTTTTAGCCACAGGTCAGGTTTACCCATGTGGCATGCTTTGGTCAGTTGGAAATGACTAATAGTGAAATAACTTCTAAAGTTATAGATAATTTCTGCTACTGTGTCTTCCCCTCCTAATGAGAGAATAATATCTTATAAAGTGCTCAACTCTTTATTTTAAATGAGCATTAATAGAAAAGAAGACCTTATTCAATCTTATAAAGAATATATCTAAAGACTCAAGAGTTAACATCAAATTTAATGGTGATGACTTTTCCTTAAGGTAAAGAAAAAAGGAAGGGTATTCATTTTTGCCATTTCTATTTTGTTGGAGGTTCTACCCAGTGAATTATTTTCAAGCTATAAATAAACAGCATAATGACTATATGGAAATAAATTGAACTATTATATTCAAATACAGCATCATTATACACATGGAGTATCTAATATAATCTGAAAACATGCTACAAATACTAAATTTAGAGAAACAGTAACCTATAGCTCAATAAATAAAAATCAGTTATATTTCCATGTAGTAGAAAGAAAACAGAATGAAAAATGACTGTAAGAAAGATTGACCAGATAAGAGCAAAGTATACATTCAAAGTATTCATACAAATGTTGTATGACATCATTCATGTGATGGTCCCACAGATGGATGTATTTGACAAAACTCTTTTACACTTACAGTAGACTCATTTTAATGTATAATATACCTAGCTTCTTTGTGTTATGAAAAAGTTTTAAGTTAAATGAAGAGTGAAATATACATTCAATAAATGATTTTTTATATTAAAACAATTAGAGAATGGAAGTTAAATAATTCATTTGTAGTAACAAAAAATAAAATATAATATTTTAGTTTAAACATAAACATAATATCAAAGAGGTAGATGATGATCATTTTTAAATTGTGCCTAACCAAAATAAAACAATATTTGGGTAAATCAAAATACAGACCATGTTTATATGTGGCACACAACACACATGCACACACACACAGACACAACCTCTAAAAAACTACTCTAGTTATTCAACAGCATTTATTTTAGAACTTGACAAGAAAAAACTAGTGCTCACCTTCCTGGAAAAGTGTGAGTGTGTGTCATATAATATATACGATGTATAAAAAGAAAATTTTGAACAAAAATGATACAGAGAGTTATATTGAAAAGCATCATTAAGCTATTACAAGTATTTTAAACATTCCTAACTTATTACAATAACGTACAGGGTGAGATAATTAGATATTGTTTACATATTTGCAGTGTGTGATGGGATGAATCGTATCCTATGAAAAATGATCAAGTCCTAATTGCTGTAACTTGTAAATGCTAACTTGTAAGGCAAAAGGAATTTTGTAGATGTAATTAATTTAAAGATATTGAGATGAAGAGGATTTCCTGTTGAGATCAAGTAGGTCGAATGTAATCACAAAGATCTTTTTAAGAGGGAGACAGGAGATAGAGTGAGGAGTCATATTCCATGTGATTATAGAATCAAGAGATAGAAGACATGCAAGGAAGAACCAGGAGCCATGGGACTCGAGTGGCCAGTAAAAACTGTAAAAGGGAGAAAATGGATTCTCTCCTGAAGCCTCCAAAAGAAATGCAGTTTTGGTGCCACCTTGATTTAGATGTCTGATCTCCAGAACTGTAAAATAATATATATATTTTTATCGTAGAAAGTTTGCACAGCAGCAGTAGAACACTAATACATAAAGTTTATATGTTTTAATACTTCCATAGTCTAAAAACAACCACAATTACAATGATGATAGTTATGTTGGAATTCATTTCCTGTGCATATTAGATTACAATAAAACATTTAAAAAGGAAAATAGCTAAAGCAATTATGGCAAAATTTGCTACTTTGACAAATCTTTTCTTCGAATATTTTATAATACAAAAATGCAGTTATGTATTGTAAATAATTTCTACTATTAGAAAAATGAAGGACTTCTCATAAAGAAAAGGAAAAAGAATATTAGGTATGGCTTCCAGGGTCAAGAATAACTAATAGAAGAATTACAGTCAAGTTGGAAAAAGAGTATGAATGAGTTTACTAAGTTAAAAAAAAAAAATCCAAGATTCATAGGAAATAATGAGGAAGGCAAATGACCAATATAAAAATAGAGATTATCTTGGTCTGGATTACATCAGAATTTGAAGACTATATACTAAGATATTTGAATTTATTATAAACAATCTGTGAAGTCTTTGAAAAGTTTTTTTAAAAGAAAGAAAAGAGATAGTCTTAGTTATACTTTAAAAATTATTATACCTGATATGTAGTCTGCTGTGTATAAAGTGTAGTGAGCCATGGATGGAATTTAGGAGTCTGTTGCAGCACTCTAATTAAGAGAAGATGGAAGTTGACATAGGACTGTGCTAAAGATGAAAAATAAATTTGTGTGCATGTGAAAAATTTGACAGGCTTCGCTGATGGATTAGATGTGGGACTGAGGGAATGGACCAGGAATAATATATCTCTCATGACAAATCTTGTCTTCTATCTTTATGAAAATATATGAGGTATTTTAGTTTGTAATAATTATATTTTTACCTTGAATTAAAATCAGAAAAAATTATTTTGTTTATTTTGTTTCTTCATATTATTTTATTTTGTTTAATTATTTTTTGTTATTGGTTATACATTTTAGCCAGAAATTTTAAATGTATTTTTCTCACTCCACTGGTTCATTTTTTAAAACCGTTTAATAGACAAATACTGTTGGTTGCCTGTAAGCACTTCAGAAAACATAACGTAAATGCAAGTCTTGGATACTACCTAGGAAAACCATTCATTATTAGCTAATGATTTGGGGATTAATGACATTTATTTTGATTTCAACTTTATAAGTTGAAATAGTTTAACTTATAGGTAGAATGTGTGTAAAATATATCAAACCTATACTTGATTTTATAACATAAAATTTCTTGTTTCATATAATTATTTTCTTGAAGATATCTGTTATTTTTTAAACAAAACATTTGATTATTTAGAATAACATTGTAAAACTGAAAATTATAAATATTCAATGCAAATGAAAACATATTACATGGTCTAACTAATATGTATAAAATTATTTAACTATATCATCAAAAAATGTTAGAAAATATATCATTCATATTTCTACAAATTTTTTCTTTATGCCTATAAATTCACAAAAAAAATTATCTCAAGTATTAGTCAATGTGTGTTGATTCAACAGCATTATGCTGAAATATTTTTGTCAGTATTTTACTTTTTTTTCTTTAAAGCTACTCTAGAAGAAGAGATCAAGATAACTGACTCCCTGGGTGAGGTGGCTCACATCTGTAATCCCAGCACTTTGGGAGGCAGTGGCGAAAGGACTGAGTCCAGGAGCTCAAGACCATCTTGGGCAACTTGGGGAGACCTTGTCTCTACAATAAATCAAAAAAATAGCCGGGCATGGTGACACATGCCTGTGGTTCCAGATAATCGGAGGGCTGAGGTGGAAGGATCATCTGAACCCAGCAGGTTGAGACTGCAGTGACCATGGAGTATGCCACTGCACTCCAACCTGGGTGATAGAGTGAGAATCTCATTCAAAAAACAACAAAAAAGATAGCTGACTAGAGGCAGCAGGTGAGAACCTCTCTCTCTGCAAGAAAGACTATAAAAGTCAGTAAATATTGGCTTCTCAGAGGACTATCTGGAACTTAATATGGAAATTCATCAGAAAGATATCTGGGACCACTGAGAACTTAAGAACAACGAGGACCAAGGCTTAGCTACCTTCAGTTCCCACCCAGTCAGAACTGGGAGAGGATCTGTTTCATACACCTCCTACAGACAACTGCATTTCTAGTCATGGGAGAGAAACTCTCACTACCTCTTCCATAAAGGAATCCACCCAGAGTAGTGAACAGAGACACTGCACAGGTGCACGTGGAGACCAATGGGCTCTTGTTTCCTGTGGGGTTCAGTGCTGGGTGCCTCACACAACACAAGGACACTCCAGACCACCAGGGCATCAGTTCAAAATCAGAAGTGTCCCTCTCATCACACCCATACTAAACTCAATTGGGAGCTGTTGTCATGGCTTGACCCCAGGAAACCACTGACCTGAGTGAAGAGCTGACAGTACTTCTACAGCTCCCACCATCACTGTCTTTGGCCCTCCCACAGAGTAGAAGAGAGACTAGGAGGTGGAGTACTTCTACAACTCATAGCAAGTTAGGGCTCCAACCACTGGTCACAAGTCAAAGGAAAGACCCTGGCAGAAAAAGAATGCCTTGATTCTGCCTTGTCCCTTTGGGAGCACTGAGTTGCTTGGGCTTTATCCAGACACTTGACAATAGGTTTCCATGGCCCTTCCACACACCAGCCAAGAAAGGAAGTGCCAGGACCAATAGCCAGGCAAAGTCCCTGCTGCCAGCACTGAACAGTGAAGAAGGTCTCCACTCAGGAGAGAAAAGGTAATCCCAGTCCAGCCTAATCACTCTAGTGAAGTGGTGCTGGCTGGGTCTCTCTGACACTGCCCTCCCTTATGATTTAGCCCCTTCAACACATGGACCAGAGAAGAAATGAGGAGGAAGGACACCTTATAGCTGCCAACCAGCACCACCACCTGGAAGTCACCTATGAATCAAAGAGAATGAAAAAATGAAATGCTTATGCATGCCCAAACTTTTCATTCCCAGACACATGCCCCCATGTCTTTCTGCCAAGTGGGTTTTTTCTGGCACTGTGCAGCTGCTCTCTCCCATCTGAACACTACAGCTGTGGATCAGCATTCCCCTGAGGTCATAGCTTTAACAGGTTGCCATTGAACCCCTCTTAAACTATGCCAGTGCTGCCCCTGCCCCGTAGCCTTTGTGTCAGAAAGAAACCAGGAAGTTGAGAGACACTAAAATAAGAAAATAGATCATACATGACACACACTATAGACACTCTCATAAGAAAATAAAAATAAGAAACAGAAAACATTACAAACTCTCAGAACAACAATAACCACTGTAGCAAATAAAAAGTAAATAAAACGAAAATAGAAGAGTCTGTCCCCACAGATAAGAAGTCAGAGCAAAAACACTGGCAATACCAAAAGCCAAAACGTTTTGACACTCACAAAAAATCTTGTCAGCTCCTGAGCAATAAATCCTAATCAGAATGAATTGTCCTTAATGACAGATATAAAATTTAGAATATAATGGCAAAGAGACCCAATGAGATCTAAGATAAAATAGATACACAAATTAAATAGGTCACAAAAATAGTATAGGGAGTGAAAGCTGTCTTGGTTATTCTAAAAAAATAACCAAACTGAACTTCTGGAAATGAAAAATTAGCTCCAGGAATTTCAAAATACAATAGCAAAACTTAACATCAAATTCAGCCAGTCAGAAGAAAGAACTTTAGATCTTAAAGATAAATCAAGTTAATCACTTCAATCTGACTAAAATAAAAAGGAATTTTAAAAAATGAACAAAGTCTTCAAGAGGTATGAAATTATGTAAAGAGATCAAATCTGTGGTTGATCAGCTTTCCTGAGAGAGAAGGTATCAGTGACAGCAACATGGAACAAGCTTGTCATGAAAGTTTCTGATTTATTTTCTGACAAGATGACAACAGAACAGGTTGGACTGTGAGAGTCTCCACAAAAGAGAGTGTCCATAAAGACTCTCTGTGTGAGTGGGTGTGTGTTGGTGGGTGAGTAAAAGTTCATCTGAGGAGAGACTTGGGTTCATCACTCAGGGTTCTCATCTGGAGGTGACTACAACCACCCACCACCACCCTGAGATTGGAGCTGCCGCTGCTGGCAGGATCATCTGTTGTTCTTGGGGTTCTCCTGAGGAAAGCCTGCTGAATTCAGCTGATCCTCATCACCTGGAGCCCTGCCCACACCATCACTTCTGAAAGCAAATTGGCTGGAGCCCTGGATCCATGGAGAGAGCAGTTGGGCAGAGCTGGAGAGGAGCCCTACCACTGGGGAAGTGTGAGAAAATGCTCCCTGAAACCATTTTCTCTGTTCCAGGACTAGGCAGAGATCTGCATTGCCCACCCAATTCCGCCCAGTCTCCAACCTGGGACATAGCAGTTACTTCATCAAACTCCAAGAGACAGATGCCCCTTCTCCACTCTGGAACAGGCACAGACATGTCAAATCTGAGTGGGAGACTTGAAAGCAGCCAGCTGTTGAAGCCAGATCTGATCCAACCTCCCTCTACAATTGTCCTTGGAGCATCTGACCTACTATGAGAGTAACCCTATCAGCATGCACTGAGAGCAGCGGGAAGGGGCTGGAGACCAGAGCTGAAAGGAAATTAAAGTTACAGGAACTGCCTCAGAGCGAGTTTTTTGTTTGTTTGTTTGCTTGTTTGTTTGTTTTGCTTGTTTTGTTTGTTTGGGTTTTTTTTTTAATTGTGTGTGTGTGTGTGTTTTCTTTCTCTTTATTCTCCTTGTTTTTGATTATGTTTTTGTACTTGCCTTGTTTCTGTTATTTTATTGTTGTTTCTTTTTAAAGACTTCCTGTTTATGTTTGGGTATTTTTGAGGAAGTACTCTCAAGTACATCAATAGGTTTTGTTTGTTTTATGGGTTTTTTTTATTTGTTTGTTTTTGTCAGTTTGTGTGTGTGTGTGTGTGTGTTTGCCTGTATTTTTTAATCTTTTCTGTCTTTTTGTGTCTCTTTTCATTTGTTAGTTGGTATACCTGTCTGTTTCCTTTCTTCTACTTATCTCCCCCTACATTCCTCTCATTCCCCTCCTTCCTTTTTTCATTAGTTTCCTTTTTCTTACCTCATTTTGCTTTCAGGGGGCAAACTCATATGCCCATTGCATGGACAAATTATAAGTCAGTGGAAAGTGGGTTCCAGGGGGCTCACACACATGTCAGTGGATACTGGGATCTGTAAACAGTTACTGAATCATAGCTCCACCCTCAATTAAATCTCAAAACTGCAAAAAGTAAAGACCTCAACCATAGTCCAGTTAAAGAATTGAATAAAGCCAGAGGATCCACAGAAGGAAGAATAATAGATTGAGCAAACAGAAGTAAAATCTACTCCCCATCCCTGAATAATAGAATTAAAGAAGAGGTTTAAAAAAATAAGGAGGAAAATCTACACAAATAAAAAAAAAAAAAAAAGATAATATGGGTCTCACACAGATCCCTGGGAGGTCAGACACTGTGAATACAGACTGCGGAATGCAAACAACGAAGAGTACCTAGAATCACTGGTGTCAACCCACAAACCAAGATATCAAGATATTAATAGAGAGAATGAATAGAATGAAGGAGACACAAGAGGAAAGAATGAAGGAGTTGATAGCTGAGATGACAGTAATAAAGAATACAGTGAATGAAACAAATGACAAACTGATAAGCATGGAAGCAGACATAGTCAAGCAGAAGAAAGAATCTCAGTGCTTGAGGACCAAAATGTGGAACTAACCCAAACTGTTAAAACATATAAACGAAGCTTAAAAAGACAGAACAAAACATTTGAGAGATGAATACTTATTTCAAGAGATTGAACCTAAGATTAATTGGAAATCCTGAGGCAGATAGAGATACAGAGACCATCCTGGAACAAATATTCCATGAAATTATCCAAGAAAACTTCAAATCTCTGCAGTGATGCAATCATTCAAACACAAGAGATTCAGAGAACCCCTGTAAGACAACAAATGAGAAGACCACCTCCTAGACACATAGTCATTTGCCTACACAAAGTAGGTCTGAGAGAAAAAAATCCTAAAGGCAGCAAGAGAAAAAGGTTAGACTACCTACTGGGGAAGACCAATTAGAATAGCAGCAGATTTATCTGCAGTTACCCTTCAGGCTAGGAGAGTTTGAAGCCCAATCTTCAAAGTTCTCAAAGATAAACAATTTCAACCAAGAAATACCTACCCAGCTAAGCTAAGCTTCATCAGTGATGAATAGTTAAAATCATTCTCAGACATTCAATCCCTAAAAGCTTACGAACCCTCCAGGTCAGCTCTATAAGAAACACTTAAGAAAGTATTAAACACAGAAGAAAGGAAAAAAAGGAATGACAATGCCATTCAAAAGAATGCAGGCAAAAGATTGAAAACACACATAAATGAGTTCCAAAATCAAAAGAAAAACAACAAACAGCAGCAGCAGCAACAACAAATGCTATAAGAATATCATAACAGTGATAAACTTTCACATCTCAATAATTAGCTTGAATATGAATGGACTAAATGTACCACTGAAAAGATATAGAATGGGAAAATTGATAAAATATCATGAGGCGCCGGACTTGGTGGCTCAGCCTGTAATCCTGCGCCTTTGGGAGACTGAGGTGAGTGGATTGCCTGAGCCTGCGGGTTCGAGACCCGCCTGGGCAGCGAGACCTCATCTCTACAATAAATCAAAAAATCAGCCGGGCATGGTAGCGTATGCCTGTAATTCTAGCTACTTGGAAGGCTGAGGCGGAAGGATCGCCGGAGCCCAGCAGGTCGAGGCTGCGGTGGCCGGGAGCGGCCACTGAACTCCAGTCTGGGCAACAGAGTGAGACTCCAACTCAAAAAAAAAAAAAAAATATCATGAGGTAACAATATATTGTCTATAAAAGTCTCATCTCACCCGGCAGGACACTCACAGATGCAAAGTAAGAGGATGGGAAACAAAATTTCTGGCAAGTGGAGCATAAAAGAAAGCAGTAGTTGCAATGTTAATATTAGACAAAATACCATTTAAACTATCAAAATTTAAAAAGATACAAAACATCAATTCATAATAATAAAAAGTTCAATCCATTAATAAGAAATATCCATCCTAAACATATACGCACACAAAATAGGAGAACCAACTTTCGGAAAATGGCTTTTAGGTAAACTTAAAAAATATATTGACTCTACATTACCATAGTTGGAAACTTAAATACCCCACTCACAACACTAGACAGATCATCAAGACAAAAAATCAATAAAGAAATCCAGAATCTCAAAATGACGCTTGACCTATTTAACTTAATTGATACCTGCAGAACATTCCACCCAACAATCACAGGATATATATTCTACTCATCACCGTATGGAATGTACTCTAAGATCGACCACATTCTCAGCAATAAATCTAGCATAAACAAATTTCAAATGATTGAAGTCCTGCCACGCACCTTCTTAGAACACAGTGAAATAAACATAAATATCAACACCAAAAATGCTCCTCCCAAACCCACAAAGACATGAACACTAAACAACATGATGCTTAAAAACTCCTGAGTCAACATGGAAATCAAAAGAGAGATTTAAAGATACCTGAAAACAAATGAAAATGAAGAAGTATTTTATCAAAACCTCTGTGATTCCTACTAAGAAGGGAATTCATATCTCCATGAACACACATGAAGAAAGTAGAAAGATCACAAGTTAACCGCCTAAAAAAACAAAACAAAACAAAACAAAACAAAATCACCTAAGCAAGCCGGAAAAAGAAAACCACCAAAACCCTAACTTTAGCAGAAGAATCCAGATCACCAAAATAAAAGCCCCAATTCAGGACATTGAAGACAAAAAGTTAATACAAAAAAATCAACAAAACAAAAAGCTGGTGATTCTTTGAAAGGATAAACAAGACAGATAGACTCTTGGCTAGACTACCCAAGAAAAAGCCCATATAAACACAATCAGAAATGCAAAAAATCAAGTCACAACTGATCCTGAAGAAATTCAGAAGACTATTAGAGAGTACTATCTACTCTTGTAAAGCCCTGGACTAGATGGCTTTCCAGCAGAATTCTACAAAACATACAAGGAGGAACTGATACCAATCTTACTGAAAGTATTTCAGGCAAGCAGATGAAACTCTCCCCATTTTAAGAAGCTAACATTGATACCCAAACCAGGTAAAGATCCAACAAAGAAAGAGAACTACAGGTCAATACTCTTGATAAACATAGATGCTAAAATTCTCAACATGATCATGATCCTAGCAAACCAGATCCCACAACACATCTCAAAAATCATTCACCATGACCAAGTAGAATTTGCCCCCAGGATGCAGGGCTGGTTCAACATATGCAAGACCATAGATGTAATTAAATATATCAACAGATGTAAAAACAAAACCCACATGATTATATAAGATGCAGAAAAAGCTTTTGATGAAATCCAGCAATGCTTCTTGATAAAAAACCCTTGCAAATTTAGCCATATATGGAACATATATCAATATAGTAAGAGCCATCTATGAGAAACCCACAGCCAGCATACTACTAAATAGAAATTGGAACCATTTCCCCTGAAAACTGGAACAAGACAAGGATGTCCGCTCACCCCTCCTTTTCAACATATTTTAGGAAGTCCTAGGTAGAACAATCAGACAAGAGAAGGAGATCAGGGGTATCCAATTAGGAAAAGAGGAAGTCAAGTTATCCCTCTTTGCAGATGACACTATGCTATACCTCAAAAACAAAAATGAATCTGTCAAAAACCTTGCACTGATGAAGGACTTTGACAAAGTCTCATGGTATAAAATAAATGTGCAAGACACAGTTGCAATTCTGTACACCAACAATAAATAAATAGAAACCCAAATAAAAAGCATAATCCCATTCACAATAGCCACACAAAAATGAAATATCTTGACATCTTCCTACCAGAAACGTGAAAGACCTTTACAATGAAAACACTGCCCAAAGAAATCAAAGATGACACAAACAAATGGAAAAAATATTCCATGCTCATGGATTGGAAGAATCAGCATTGTTAATATGTCCATTCTACTCAAGATAATCTATACATTTAATCAATACCCATTAAATTTCCAGCAGCATTCTTCTCAGAACTGGAAATGACAATACATGAATTCATATGGAAACATAAACGACCATGAATCACCAAAACAATCCACAGCAAAACAAACAAACAAAACAACAACAACAACAAAACAGGGCAGGAGGTATCACACTTCCAGACTTTAAACTTTTTTATAAATCTACAATAATAAAAACAGCCAGCTATTGGGGCAAGAATGGGCATATAGACCAATGGAACAGGATAGAGATTTCAGAAGCAAAGTCTCATTTTCTCAACCAACTTATCTTTGACAAAGCCTCCACCACCAACCACTGGTAAGAGGAGAACTTATTCAGTAAATGGGGCAAAGAAAGCTGACTGACTACATGCAGACAATTAAAACAACACCCCTACCTATCACCGTACACTGAAATCAACTCTAAATGGATGAAAGACCAAAACATAAAACCTCAAACTATAAGAACCTTAGAAAATGCAGGAGACACACTTATGGGAATTGGAACTGGCTACCAGTTCCTGATTAAAACCTCAAGTGCCCAGGCCATAAGAGATAATGAATATATATATATATATTTGCCAACTGTATGTCTGACAAAGTCCTAACATCTAGGATCTACAAGGAACTCAAACATGCCAAAAAAGAAAAAAAAAAAGAAAAAAAAACAGCTCCATTACAAAGTGGCAAAAGATATGAACAGACACCTCTCAAAGGAAGACATGTGAGTATCCAATAGATACACGAAAGAATGCTCAGCCTCACTAGTCATCAAAGAAATACAAATTAAAACCACACTGAGAGTCCACCTAACTCCAGTCAGGATGGCCATCATCAATAGCTCAAAAAACAATAGATGCTATGTAAAAGGAACACATCTACACTGTTGGTGGGAGTGTAAACTAGTGCAGCCTCTGTGGAAAACAGTGTGGCAATTACTAAAAGATCTAAAAATCAGCCTTCCATATGACCCTGCAATCACCCTACAGGGAATATACCTGGAGGAACTCAAATCACTCTATGAACAAGATACCTGCACACGTATGTTTGTTGCCGCATTTTTCACAATAGCAAGAACATGGAACCAACCATGCTGCCCATTGAAAGAGGACTGGATTTAAAAAATGTAGTATATATACATGATGGGATATTACACAACCATAAAGAAGGACAAAATCATGAAGTTCACTGCAACCTGGATGGATTTAGAATCTATAATATTGAGTGATCTATCACAGAAACAAAGAACTGAGTGTCACATGTTCTCACTCATAAGCGGACCTTGAACAATTATCCTAATACTACAAGAAAAAGATTGGTAGTAGTGGGAAACCTCCAGGAGGTCAGTATGCAGAATTGTCAATCTGCTTGGGGGTGACATGCCTCATCAACGCCTCATCAACAAGTGTACCTACATAATGAACACTTGTATACCTAACTCTGAATTGTACCCTACATCTTTAAAATAAAAAAAAAAATTACAAGTAAAAAAGAAGAGAGTATCCAAGAAAATGTTCCTTATTTTCCTAAAGACTACCATTCAGATAAAATAAATTCAGAGAATTCCTTTGGGGTACTATTTGAGATGACCATTCCCAAGGCACATATTCCTTAAACTAACCAAGTTAGCATAAAATAAAAAATTTTGAAGGAAGCCAGAAAAAAGAAACAGAAAACGAATGCACCATTTAAAAGGTATAGTGTGGCAAAATGATTAAAAAAAAAAAATCATCCATCCTCATGCCTTCAGGAGACTCATTTCACTTCAAGTGGCACCAAGAGGCTCAAGGTAAAGAGGTGAGAAAAGAGCCAGGCTCAGTGGCTCAGTCTGTAATCCTGCGCCTTTGGGAGACTGAAGTGAGTGGATTGCCTGAGTCTGCGGGTTTGAGATGGGCCTGGGCAACTTGGCGAGTCCTCATCTCTACAATAAATAATAATAAAAAAAAAAAATGAGTCGGGCGTGGTAGTGCGCGCCTGTAGTTTCAGCTACTTGGAATGCTGAGGTGGAAGGATTGCCAGAGCCCGGCAGGTTGAGGCTGCAGTGCCCGGGAGCAACAACTGCACTCCAGTCTGGGCGATAGAGTGATACTCCAACTCAAAAATAAAAAATAAAAAGAGATGAGAAAAGATCATTTATACAAATGGAAAGCAAAAAAATAATAGTACTAATTAAAATTTTAAAAAATTTTTAAAAAGAGCTGGGGGTCACCATGCTGCATTGGATATAACAGATTTAAACCAATAAAAGAAAATAAGGACAATAAAGGGCACTACATAATGTTAAGGGCTCAATTCAATAGCAACATATGAACACCCAGATTTATAAAACTATTGCTAATTAACCTAGGAGAAGACATAGACAATGTTACAATAATAGTAGGGAACTTCAACATCCTGCTAAGAGCTTGAAATAGATCACTGAGGCAGACATCTAACAAAGAAATCTGGGACTTAAATTTGACACTTGACCAATTAGATCTAATAGACATTTACAGAACATGTCAGCTAACAGCAATAGAATATACATTCTTTTCATCCACACATGGAACATATTTTAAGATCAGTCACATACTTGGTCACAAATCCAGAAACAAAATAATAAATTCCAAAAAGTTAAAATTGTACCAAGCATCTTATCAGATCACAGCAGAATAAAAATACATTTCAACATTAAGAGGATTTCTCAAAAACTTCAACAACAACAAAAAAGAAATTAAATATGCTTTTAAGCAAATTTTGGTTAAACACAAGTTCAAGACAGAAATAAAAACAACGCTAGAAACAAATAAAAATAAAGACACAACATACTAAAACCTCTGTGATGTCATTGCAGTGATGCTAAGAGCTAAGTTTAACATAACACTACCACATCAAGAAAACAGACAGATCTCAAGTAAACAATGAATGGCTCACCTAAAAGAGCTTGAAAAACCAAGAGCAAACTAAATCCAAATCTAGTAGCAGAAAAAGAAAAAAGAAAAAGAAAACTAGAGTCCAAGCAGAACTAAATGTAACTGAGACCAAAAACCAAAGGATCAATGAGTCAAAAATCTGTTTATTTCAAAGCCTATACAAGATTGACAAATCCCCAGAAAGATTAACAAAATTAAAAAAAGGAAATCTACATAAACACAATAAGAAGATACAAAGTGATGTTACAACCAATTATGATGATAATATAAAAGATTATCAGAGATTATGATAAACATATTTATGTGTGTGTTGGACAAACTAGAAGAAATGAATAAATTCCTTGAAACATACAACCTCCCAAGATTGAAACATGAAGAAATAAAAACCCTGAACAGACCAATAACAAGCCCAGAAATCGATTTAGTAATTAAAAAAAAAAAAATCTATCTACTGAAAAAAAGTACCAGGACAGATGGATTTACTCCTGAATTCTATCAGATGTACAAGAATGAGCTGTTGCCAATCCTAAAAGTATTCCAAACAATTGGGATGGAAGAACTCCTCTGTAACTCACTCTACAAAGCCAATATCATTTTGATATGAAAAAATGAAAAGATAAGATAAAGCAAAAAAAAAAAAAATACAGGCCGATATCCCTAGTGAACATAAATGCAAAAAATTCTCAACAAAATACTAGCAAATTGCATCTAACAGTACTTTACAAAGATTGTTCATTATGACCAAGTGAGCTTTATTTCTGGGTTGCAAAGTTGGGTCAACATATGCAAATCAATAAATTTAATCTACCACACAAGTAAAACCAAGAACCACTTGATTATCTCAATAGATGCAAGGAAAGCATTTGATAAAATCCAACATGAGTTCATAATAAAAACCCACAACTATCTATGTATCAAATGATCATTCATCAAAATAATAAGCACTATCTATGACAAATTAGCAGTCAATATTATCCTTAATAAGCAGAAGCTGGAAACATTTCCCATTAAAATTACAATAAGAAAAGAATGTCCTCTCTCAGCACTCCCACAGTACTAGAAGTCCGCTTCAGAGCAATCAGTCAAGAGAAATATGTAAGAAGTATCTAAACAGGAAAATGGAAAGTTTAATTGCCTCTCTTCACAGATAATATGATTTTATACCTAGAAAACACAAGTGATTTCACCAAAAATCTCCTAGAATTGATAAACAATTCAGTATAGTGTTGCGATGCAAAATTGATGCTAAAAAATCAGTTGCATTTCTATATACCAGCAACAAACAAGTTGAGAATCAAATCAAAAATATAATTCCATTTACAATAGCCAAAAATAAAATATCTTGGAATGCATCTAACCAACATGAAAGGTCTCTACCACAAGAACTAAAAAATTCTGCTAAAAGAAATTAAAAAGTGCAAAAACAAACAGAAAATTATCCTATGCTTGTGAATTGGAAGAAGTAATATTGTTAAGGTGTGTATACTATCCAAAGCAATCTAATAGATTCAATGTAATTTCTATCAAACTAGCAGCATTATTTTTCACAGACCTAGATAATACAGTACCTAATATTATATAGAAGTAAAATAAGGACTGAATAGCCAAAGGAATTCTTAGCAATAAGAGCAAAGCTATAGGCATCACATTGTGAGAGTTCAAACTTTACTGCAACACTACAGTAACCAAAACAGTATAAGATGGGTACAAAAATAGACACATAGATCAATGGAATGGAACAGAGAACCCAGAATGAAAATTACTGACCTACAATCAATGCATATTTGACAAAGCAGAAAAAAACAGGTGTTGGGGAAAGGACACTCTTCAACAACTGGTGCTGGAAAAACTGGTTAACCATATGCAGAGCAATGAAGCTGTACCCTTTCCTATCACCATACACAAAAATGTACTCAAAATGTATCAAATACTTAAACACAAGACCCCAAACTATAAAAATTTTAGAAGAAAACCTAGAGAACACTCTTCTGAAGATTGACCTACGCAATAAATCATGACCAAGTCTGCTGAAGCAAAAGGCATTGAAAACTAAAATTGACAAGTCGGACCTTATCAGTTAAAAAATTCTGCACAGCTGAAGAAACTACTAACAGAGTAAAGAGACGACCCACAGAATGGGAGAAAATATTCACAAACTATGCATCTGACAAAGGTCTAATATCCGGAATATACAAAAAACTCAAATGAATTGACAGGACAAAATAAAATAACTCCATTATAAAGTGGGCAAAGGACATGAACAGACACTTCTCAAAGGAAGACCTACAAGTGGTCAACAAACATATGAAAAAGTGCTCAGCTTCACTAATTATCCAAGGAATGCAAACCAAAACCACTGTGAGATACTATCTCACACCAGTCAGAATGACTATTATTAAAAAGTCAAAACCCGACAGATATTGTCAAGGCTGCAGAGAAAAGGGAACACTTGTGCATTGTTTGTGGAACTGTAAGCTAGTTCAACCCCTGTGGAAAGAAGTATGGTGATTTCTCAAAGAACTAAAAATAGATTTACCATTTCACCCAGCAATCCAAAAGGAGCAGAAATCTGAGCACATAACCAAAGGAGCAGAAATCATTCTTCTAAAAAGCCACCTGCAGTTATATGTTTATTGTAGTACTGTTTACAATAGCAAAAACATATAGCCAACCCACATACCCATGAACAGTCGACTGAACAACAACAAAATATTTGATACAGATACACCATGGACTATTACACAGACATATAAAAGAAGAAAATTATGTCCTTTGCAGCAACATGGATGTAACAGGGAGTCACCATTCTAAGTGAATTATTACAGAAAACTGCATACTGGATATTTTCACTTACAAGTGGGAAATAAACACTGGGCACACACAGGCATAAGGATGGGAACAACAGATACTAGAAACTATTAAAAAGAGAGGGGGACAAGGGTTGGCAAACTACCCATTGAGTATCACGCTCACCAATGGGACACATGGTGTTCGGGCTCATCAGAATCCCAAACTTCACCGTCATAAAATACACCCATGTAACACATCTTCACATGAACCTCTTAAATCTAAAGATTAACATTAAAAAATAAAATTATTTTTTAATGTTAATCTTCTGTCGGCTTTAGTACCCAGAAAAGTAATTGAAGCAATAGTTTACAAATTAAAATGTGTTAATATAAGCTATTCGTGAAAGTTTCTAATTCACATCAGTGTGTTGGCTCATTTCATGTAGGGAAATATTGATGTATATTTTAAATAATAATCACAGTTGTATAAAATAATTTTAAATGTGTACAGAATAATCAGTTCATTACAAATTATTAATATGTCTGTAGGTTGAACAAAAATTTGACATTTACTTCAAACAAAATTTTGAAAAAGGGGATTGGCTACAGATACGCTGTACTAAAGTAACTTATAGTCACTAAAGTAATTATATTCAGAAAATATCAAACTAAAAATATTGTTGGTATCACAAAGTGTAGCTTTACCTACTTTGTTACTGCTGACTGTTTCAATGAGAAATCACAAATGAAAATATAACAAGATTAGGTATTCTTGACTCTCCCAAACAAACTTTCAGAATTGCATTCATTTTTTTGTGTGTGGTGGTAGCACTGTCACTTTATAAAATATTTCTTGTCTCTTTTTCCGGAGACTAAAACGGTAAACTTCAACTGACAACACATACATTAATTTTAGAAGGAAGGAAAGATGAAAGGAAGGGAGGGAGGGAGAAAGGGAAGAAAATTAAATTAGGTAGGTTAAAAATTATTTAAAATGGAATCAATTATATTTAAAGTAGATTCTTATGGCAGTGGATAAACACAATGTCATACTACTTATTTCTGAACAAAATTACTGTACAAATTTAAGAATCTGAAATTTTATCCTGCTTACATGTTAACAAGGATTCATGGATACTGTTTTAACAAGGATACATGGATAACTAGTTTCATGGATACTGGCAGGAGACACAGAACTCTGGATCAGAGACAAAAGACTTTATTGCTTACAGCACAGCTGACAGTCTGAACTTTATAGTGCCATCAGTTACTCACATGTCTCAAGTCTTATGGGGATAATGCAGATGCAGGATCAGGTGGATTCTATGCATGTAGTACTTTTATTTCACAGTTGTCAAAACATGAGTTTAACAAACCCCAATATTTTGTAAAGGATTTTAAGTAAATATGCTCAATCTTGTCACAGAGGGAACATTATCTTTATTATACTGCACAGCAAAAAACTCACACTGTGTTCCAAATTAAAGGCATTATCATGTTTTATGACTATCTGCTATACAAGCAGCAGACAGGATATCATTTTGATTGCACTGATTTGATTTGATTTGTTTGCACAGTGATAGTGATTTTGTCAAAGAATGTGTGTACTGTCCTAATTTCTATTAGGTCTATGTAATTAAGCAAATTATTTGACCTTTTGAACATTATTTTCATTAAATGTAAAATGTGGAAAATAATATATTCTCTCCATCCCTAACAAAAATATTAATTAAGAACAGACTTTTAATTTTTTTCTTAAAATTATTTTTCAGCCGGCCTCCGTGGCTCAGTCTGTAATCCCGCACCTTTGGGAGGCTGAGGTGAGTGGATTGCCTGAGCCCGAGGGTTCGAGGCCCGCCTGGGCAGCAAGACCTCATCTCTACAATAAATCAAAAAAATCAAACAGGCGTGGTAGCGCATGCCTGTAATTCCGGCTACTCGGAAGGCTGAGGCGGAAGGATCGCCGGAGCCCAGCAGGTCGAGGCTGCGGTGACCGGGAGCGGCCACTGCACTCCCGTCTAGGCAATAGAGCGAGACTCCAACTCAAAAAAAAAAAAAAAAAAAGTATTTTTCATAGTAAGAGTTAATTTTACTGCATTCATTAGATGAGAATAGTTTTAACATTGTTATTTTGTAATTTCTGGTTTATAAAATAGTTATAACAAAATATTTTATATTTATTACTTTTTACGAGTGCTTTTAAAAATAGCAAATTACTAATTTAAAAGTAATCCTTCAATTTTATTCACCAACATTTCTGTTTAAATATACAAAAAATTATGTCAAAAATTGATTTTCTTTTTTTTTTTCTTTTAAATTGGAGTCTCACTCTGTTGCCTAGACTGGAGGCTGCAGTGCAGTGGTACACTCCCGGCCACCTCAGCCTCCACCTGCTGGGCTCCAGTGAACCTTCCGCCTGAGCCTTCCAAGTAGCCAGAACTACAGGCACGCGCTACCATGCCTGGCTAATTTTTGATTTATTGTAGAGAGGAGGTCTCACCAAATTGCTCGTGTGGGTCTTGAACCTGCAGACTCAGGCATTGCACTTGCCTCGGCCTCCCAAAGTGCTGGGATTACAGACTGAGCCACCAAGTCTGGCCTAAAAATTGATTTTCATGATCTTTATGCTGTATTTAGATAAACATATTATCTAATTTCACTAAAGTAAGATTTGAATTTCAGGTAAATGTTTTCTTACCAGAAGCTGATATCTAACAATTTGTTAAGACAAGAAATCTCTCCAAACTAAGAAAAATCTGAGGTCTGAATTTGCTTGTAATGGTAGATCTACTAGCAATTTTAATTTTTCTCCCAAGTTTATATTTTTAATATTTAAGCCTATAAAATGTTATATGCATAGTGTAGAATAATTAAGCATATTACTTCCCTTAGATTAATTAATCTTTATGATTTTGTACCATGTCTTCTGTACAAATATCCATAGCTTTTGAGAGCTTGTTGTGAAATGAATACTTCATGCCTGACTATATCTCCTCATGCCAAATGGCATTCTATTACATAATAGCAATGAGCATATATCTACAACTACAGAAAACTTAGCATTGTTATAATATTGCAATCTACATTTCATGTCCATATATCCTCAATGGTCCCAGTAATACATTTTATGTTTCTCTTTTTTGTTTGTGTTTATTCTTTTTCAATCTTGCATGCAAAAAAAAGATCTCTTTTTTTTCCCTGAATTTGCACTGCACTTCTTAAAGAAATGTTTGTGGGATATACCTTTGGCATTAAAGTCTAGAGTTCACTCTCATCTTTCAGCAATGTTTCATCTAGTCTCTGTACATATTTCTCACCTTCTGCCAAAATTTGAATCCAGGTTACAAATTTTCAGTTATAAGATTAATAAGTTCTTGGGATTTCATGTGAGGTATTACCGTATTTGATGCTAAGTGTTCTCACAACAGAAAAGGGTAATCACATGAGGTTCGATGATAGAAGATAGATGTGTTAATTGTCTTGAGGAAGTAGTCATTTCACAATGTATCGCATATCAAATCACTACATTGTACACTTAAGTATATATAATTTTTCTTTATCTATTATACCTCAATACAAATGGAAAGAAGGATTTGTAGGGAATCCACTGACAATGTTATTCTTTTGTTCTAAAGGATTTTTGGGTTTTGTTTTTCTGGTATTTTATGGTGCATAATGCTTGGTACTGTCAGATTAACATACCCATTACCACAAATATTCATCGTTTTTATTTTTGGTGAGAATACTTGAAAATTTACTAAAAAATGTTGAAGTGTACAATACATGATTATTAACTGTAGGCACCATGATTCCCGACAGATATCTACAAAGCACACCTTATTCTCTCTGTTTAACTGAATGTTTGTAACTTTTGCCCCATTTCCCCGACCCCACCAGCCTCTAGTAACCCCGATTCTATTTTGTGTAACTATGAATTTAACTTTGTTAAATTCCATATATTAGTGATAGCATGTAGAATCTGTCTTTCAATGCTTGGCTTATTTCACTTAAAATAATGTCAGCTAGCCGGGCTCGGTGGCTCAGCCTGTAATCCTGCGCCTTTGGGAGGCTGAGGTGAGTGGATTGCCTGAGCCCGCGGGTTCGAGACCCGCCTGGGCAGCGACACCTCATCTCTACAATAAATCAAAAATCAAAAATGCGTGGTAGCGCATGCCTGTAATTCCGGCTACTTGGAAGGCTGGGGCGAAAGGATCGCTGGAGCCCAGCAGGTCGAGGCTGCGGTGGCTGGGAGCGGCCACTGCACTCCAGTCTGGGCGACAGAGTGAGACTCTAACTCAAAAAAGTAAATAAATTAAATAAAATAAAATAAAATAATGTCAGCTACGTTTATTCACATTGTCATAAATGACAGACTTCTATTCTTTTTCAAGGTTGAATAGTATACCATTGTGTATATATACTATTCATCTATCGATGGACATAAATTATTCCACAATTGGGCTATTGTGAATATTGTTGCAGTGAATATGGGAGTGAAGATATCTTGGTGACAGGCTGATATCAAATCATTTGACTAAATACTCAGAAATAAGATTGTAGGATTAAAGGATCATTCTATTTTTTTTTTTTTTTTAATTTTTTGAAGAATCCAGTTTTATCTAGAAATATTCTGCTTTGGTCCTGTTTTATCATCACTAACTTGTGTTCTTGATTTCAGGGATAAGTTTTGGCACTTTTTAAAAGAAGTTATCAAAGTTTTGTTTTTTTTTTTAACTTCTTTCCTAGGTTTTGTGTATGTGTGTGTATGTGTGTGTATCCTTAAGTCATTAGTGATTAGTGTTCACTTAAGGAGCTTTCTTAATAGCACTTCCTGTCACTAAAAGATAACTAGAATAAATAAGTTTCACTTATTGTTTTATATTTTATACTAATGGAATCATAAGATATATACAACTTTATGCCAGGTTGCTTTGCTCATCAGTAACTTTGTGAAACATATCCATTGTTTCACTAATTCTCTCATTCCCGTTGCTCTTTAGTAGTCTATTGTGTGAATATGACACACATTATTTAGTCATTCTACTATCTGTTGGTGTTTGGATAATTTTAAATTTCTTCAGTTATGAATAGTTATAATCTAATCATTCTATCACTTAGACTTTGGTGAATATATAAGTATAAAACTAGAAAGATAACAGTTTAAACTGTCAATATTTTATTCTAGCAAGTAAACCCAGAAATATTTTCTTGAGTAACTATAACAATTTATTTTTCCTCTAGCAGTGTATAAGAGTTCTGGTTACTACTAGGAAGAAGAGATCCTAGTAGTAAATGGTGCTGGGAAAACTGGCTGACCACATGCAGAAGATTGAAACAGGACCCCTACCTATCGCCATACACAGAAATTAACTCTAAATGGATCAAAGACCTAAACGTAAAAGCTCAAACTATAAGAATCTTAGAAAACGCAGGAAACACCCTTATGGAAATTGGAACTAGCATCTAATTTCTGATCAAAGCCTTAAGTGCCCATACCATAAGAAATAAGATAGATAAGTGGAACCTCATCAAACTGACGAGTTTCTGCAAAGCAAAAGAAACTGTCAAGAAAGCAAGGAGACAGGACACAGAATGGGAAAATATATTTGCCAACTTTATATCTGACAAAGGTCTAACATTTAAGATCTATGAGGAACTCAACACACCAAAAGTAAAAAAAAACAGTCCCATTAAAAAGTGGGCCAAAGACATGAATAGACACTTCCCAAAGGAAGATATACGGGCAGTCAACAGACACATGAAAAAGTGCTTAGCCTCACTCATCATCAGAGAAATGCAAATCAAAACCACATTGAGATACCACCTAACTCCAGTAAGAATGACCATCATTAATAAAACAAACAACAACAGATACTGGGGAGGATGCGGAGAAAAAGGAATGCCGCTACACTGAATGCAAACTAGTGCAACCTCTTTGGAAGACAGCATGGCGATTTCTGAAAGAACTAGAAATTGACCTTCCATATGACCCAGTGATTCCCCTATTGGGGATATACCTAGAGGAATTCAAATCATTCTACAAAAAAGATACCAGCACACATATGTTTGTTGCAGCTCTACTCACAGTAGCAAACACATGGAAATAAGCATGCTACTCATTGAAAGTGGACTGGATAAAAAAAAAAATGTGGTACATACACACAATGGGATATTATGCAGCTATAAAGAAGGACAAATGTGCATTTTGCAGCAACTTGAATGGATTTAGAGTCAATCATACTCAGTGATCTATCACAGATACAAAGAACAGAGCACCATATATTCTCACTCATAAGTGAACCTTGAACAATTATGATAATACTATAAGAAAGGAATTGGCAGTAGTGGAAAACTGCCAGGGGAATGGGAGTTGGATTGGTAGTTGAGAGAAACTGCTAGGGGAGGGAGGGGCACACCTCATCAACAAGGGTACTGCATAACTAACATTTGTATAACTAACCCTGAATTGTTCCTCACATCTTTAAAATAAAGAAAAAAAGAATTCTGATTTTTGCATATCTTTATCATAGATGGCATTTTCTTTTAATCTTTCAATTTTAGCCATGTTGCTGAGTGGATAGTGGAAACACATTGTTGCATTTTCAATATTTTTTATAGTTTACTAAACATTTTGATATACTATTTCACAAAGTGTTGACTCACATTTTTAAATATTATTTCACATTTTTAGACATTTTTTCCCTCCTTGATAATATTATATTTACCCTAATCAGGTGGCCATTATAAAAAAAATGTGCTTTTGGAATCTTTATTCTTTTACACTTTTTAAGTTTATCTGAACTTATATTAGTACTTTTGCAATCTTTTAATTACAATAGTTTGATGGTAGATTTTGATATCTGGTAGTATAGTTTTTATTTATCTTTAAGATTATCCTAACTATTCTTGGCGATTTGTATTTTCATATGTATATTAGAAAAAGGTTGATTAGAAAAGAATTAACCCTTATACAGTATTAAGTCCCTCAATAAATGAATATATTATTCTTAACATTTTGGATCTTGATTAATTGATATTAGTGACATTTGTAATTTTCTACGACAAAGTTATACATTTCTTACATTTATTTATGAATATAATGTAATTTAAAGAAAATAAGAACCCTGCACATTTATCATAATATTACATGAAAGAGACGGCAGTAGCAAGTCACTGTCAGGGAAAAAGGGGGATACCTAACACTAATAAGAGTACCTGATCCCAAACCAAGAGAAGTGAGGACCAAAGGAAGGCCCAATCTTCACCTGAATAATTACCACACATGTCCCTAACCCTGAATTCTACCCCACATCTTTAAAATTTTAAAAAATGAGTCCGGGTTCGGTGGCTCAGCCTGTAATCCCAGGACTTTGGGAGGTCGAGGCAAGTGGATTGCCTGAGCCCGCAGGGTCGAGACTAGCCCAGGCAACTTGGTGAGACCTCGTCTCTACTATAAATCAGAAATTAGCCAAGTGTGGTAGCACCCGCCTGTAGTTCTGCTTACTTGGAAGGCTGAGGCGGAAGGATCGCTGAAGTCCAGCAGGTTGAGGCTGCGGTGGCCGGGAGCGTGCCACTGCACTCCAGCCTGGGTGACAGAGTGAGACTCTAACTCAAAAAAAAAAAAAAAAAGGTGTGATGAAAATTCCCTGTTATAATCAGATTTAGTCAACCTCTTCATCATCATTTGTAATTTTATTACCAAAACTCATGTATTTTAGAAATGTATCTTTATTTACAACGCATCTTCATTTATACTACAAATCATTACTTTGTTGGATAACTTACATGTCACTAAAGTAGGATAATTCCCTCCTTTGGCTTGTGAACTATTGAGTTAAGTTTTCTGAGAGGGTACTCACTGAGGAACAGAATAATGGTCCATGTTACCTTGGAATCCCTTCTCTCTCTCTCTCTGTCTCTTGCTCTTTGTCTCTTTCCCTCACTCTTTCTGTCTTTCTCCTTCACACACACAAAACACACACATTCACAAATGCCTTTAGTCCCACCCAGGCAAGGCAGAAAGGATTGCCAGTTTTAAAGGAAAGTTTCTATATTCATATTTCTTCATAAACTTTTCTTGTGATCCTTTGGGCCTGCTACTTTCTGATGTATACATGTAAAAATTTTAATAAACTTCATCTTTAGAACAGTTTTAGATTTATAGGAAAAAAATAAAATGTAATAAATAAATAAATGTAATAAACTTTATCTTTAGAACAGTTTTAGATTCATAGAAAAAAATTAAATTAAATTAAAAAATAGTATAGCAAATTCCCACATATACTACACCAATTTTCCCAAATCGTATCATATAATTTTCATGATTAATGAACCCATATTTATAAATTATATTTCATTGAAGTCTATAAATAATTTCTTCAATTTTGTCCTATCTTTTTTATGGAATACCACGCTTTTTATGGAATACCTTACTTTTTATATATTCTTAGGCTCGTCTTGGTTTTGAGAGTTTTTTAGACTTCTTTTGTTATTTATGATCTTGGTAGTTTTTAAGAAGACTTTTCAAGTATTTTGCAGAATGTTCCTGTAGTGAAACTTCTCTGATTATTCATTTATTTAGTGATTAGACTGGGTGAATATGTTTCTGGAGGAGCATCACAATGGAAAGGACATTCTCATCACAGCATCTCTAAGGTACATGCTATCAATATGACTTACCTCTTTTGATGTAAACTTTGATCGCCTGGTTAAGGACCCATTTTTCAGCAAAATTTTATATTTTATTGCCTCTTTTTATTTTTGTTCTACTTTTACTTTTTGGAAGAAAGTCACCAGGCACAGCAGACATTTAAAGCATAGGGAGTTTGATTTATCTCTTTAAGGGTAGAATATTTTCATGAAGTATTTAGAACTCCTTTGCACGAGAGTTTCTTTTTTCCTTATTTCCTCATTATGCATTTAATTACTTACTTCTTTCAAAATACACACTTGAATATTTACACTTTGAGTTATAAGCCAATACTACTTTATTTTATTTTGTTTATTGTGTAGCTGGTTTTATATTTAGCTATTGAACTCTTTCATTTGGCTACTATATAAACATATGTATATATGTGTGTGTAATCACACACACACACATATAAATATATATATAGTTTTTTTACTTATTTCCATCACTGTTGCTTTATTTTCTTTTTAACTGTTTTGTTTGTTTGTATTAACTTTCTAGCACTATAGTACTACAATTCACAATCTGGTTCCCTTTATTGGAGCATGAAAATATGAGCTTGTGATGTGCTTGTTGCTACTGATGGTTCATTTTAGGCCATCTCATATGCGTATATATATGCATGTATAAGAGGGAACCCGAAAAAAAAACCGGAATTTATTAATAAAAAAAGTGTGTATGTATTCTTATATATTTAAACTTTAGTCACCTTCAAAGTATTCTCCTTTTGCTGAAATACACCTATAAAGATGTTTTTTTCATTGCTCAAAGCAACTTTTTGAATTTGTTGATTTTGATGCAATTTAGTGCTTCTGACACTTTTTGTTGGGTTTTTTCTTGTTTGTTTATTTGTTTTACCTCTTCCACATTGGCAAAACATTTCCTTTTATAACTTTTTTCTCTGAGGAAACCAAAAAAGTTACTTGGGACAAGATCCAGTGAATAAAAAGGGTGGGGCACAAGGATCATACTGTTTTGGTTAAAAAACTGCTGAACACACCGTGTGGGCGGGTGCATTTGTAAATCACTCATCGTGAAATGGTCTAATGAGTTGAAAGAATCTCAAAAAAAAAAAAAAATTCACTGAAGCCAAGCACAGCCTCTCACAATGCAGTAGCTGGTACACTGATGCTGATGGGTTCCTAGAACACTTTCTTAGTGGGAGAAGACTGTCTTAAAAGGGGCCTGTCCTCCAAAAAAGTACTTCCAGTATTTTTGTGTCCTCCCTTGCATATTAACTTATAAATATACACATATGTATCAATAGCTCTATTTATAGTCATCTATATCTACATTAAACAAAATGTTATTTTAGAATGATAATTTCAACCTCTAATCCATTCAAACATGGATCATAATAACTTTGAAAATCTGTAAATTATTTGTCATCTGCATATCTTCTTTGTAGATGTCTAAGCTATTTGGCCCATTTTTGATGGATTGTTTACTTTATATTGTTGAGTTTAAAACTTCTTCATGACTTAATCATTTATCAGATCTTCTACATTATTTATTAGGTAATACCTAAGTTTTTCCTTTTTTGATAATATTATAAATTTTTAAAAATTTAATTTACAATTATCTATTACTTTTGAAAGCCAGCCAGCCACGAGGAACCCGCCCCCTCCAAAAGCTAAGCCTAGGCGTGGCCCCCACCTTAAATGGCACTCCCACCTAAGAAGGCGCCCAGACAAACTAACATGGAGGCTCGGACAAGGCTCTCCGGGTTCTTCTTCCACAACAAAGCCCACCGTTTCCATGCCCGCGAAAGCCCCTGCCAATCCCCAAAATACCTCACCTGCCAACCAATAGGTAATGGACAGGTTGCTTTAAATTTCTATAAAACCTGCCATACCCCTGCCTCCATGCTGCAATCTGATTCTCAGGTTCTGTAGTCACCGCGCTCATCCCCATTAAATCTCTTGGTCTTAAAGGGTGTTGAGTCTCACTGCGTGCCACCATCTTTCATTGGTGCCGTGTGACTCAGTCGGGTATTCTCTCGCCCTAAGGCGGGACCCCGGCCCAGAGCCAGGTGGGACTCACCCCTTAAGGCCTTCGCCCATTCTCCTGAATGCCAATGCTACATCCACCACTGGCCTTCGGATTGGTAAGTGTCCCCACACTGAAAACCTAAAACCTTGCCTGGGACAACCGGGGAAACTGGCCGTTGATTGCCCGGCAGCTCCTTCGGCCCTGGGCAAGAGGGGGGGCCACACCCCGCCTAGGTCTTTATGACTGCAGCAGACCCCTATCAGTTTTCCCTCAGCCGCTAGAGATTTCAAGCCTTCCCTCCCTCCGGTTTTGGGTAACTTTCTTGTCAAAAATCCCGGTACCATGTTACCCTTAACCTCCTTGATTCTCCAGGAGAATCTGGGTCTACAATAATGACCTGTGACGACAGGCTTTATTGTAACCCACCCGTTCCTCAGTGGTCGCTTGTCCAGGGGACGCCCTGACCAGCCCCCACTGCTAACATGGAAAACTCATCTCTCCCGGCTGACACCCCCCTCAAGTGCCTCTTAAATAATCTCTCTACACTCTCCCTCACTCCCGATATTAAGCCTAAGCATTTAATCTGCTTCAGTACCCAAAATTGGCCCACCTATCGCTTAGACAACCAAAATAAGTGGCCCCTACGGGTTCTTAAATTCTGACATTATTCGGGATCTCTATAACTTCTACGAGCGTTCAGAAAAATGGGCAGAGA